>NC_064643.1:155922592-156225622 GCF_023864345.2 Schistocerca serialis cubense
TTTTTTCTTTACTTTTACAGCGAAACTTTGTTCCTTGCCAAATTTCATGATTCTAGCCCGACGGGATGTACCCTATACGTTTCAATAAGTGAGTTTATGAGTATCAATATATGTTACCCAAATGGCCATAGTTTTTGGTTGCATTGACTTAGAAGATTACGTTCATTATCGCACCAAGGGTCTATAGACCTTGGTACCCGACATAAATTTGAACTTGGTATGTCTCTGCATGTTCGTAAGAACAAGGCGTCATAAGAGAGGGATGTACGGTGAGTCAGATAAGAAATGGCAAGAAAAAAAAATCGTGTGATATACGAGGATCGTTCAATAAGTAATGGCCCACATTTCGTTCTCAGAACATATTTATTGTTAAGAGCCAGAATTTGGTGACAATATACATCAACACGTCTTGTCCATGTCCTATTTTTCTACATAGTCTCCATCACGTTCTATGGCTATACGCCAATGTTGTGGAAGAGCGTGTATTCCCAGCTGGTAGAAGCCCTTGTCCTGTAGGCGCAGCCATGTTTGTTTCACTACATGACTGACGCTCTCGTCATCTTCAAAGTGTGTTCCCCGTAGAGAATCTTTAAGCTCAAACAATTCAGATGAAATAGCCGTTCTCTGAATCTTGTGATCCGCTGTGAGTATTCGTGGAACCCATCGTGAGCACCTCTTTGAATATCCGAAACTCTCAATCATTGCAGACGCACTTCCAGTGCCGACCGACAACTGTAGAGCCCAGAATGAGATTTTCACTCTGCAGCGGAGTGTGCGCTGATATGAAACTTCCTGGCAGATTAAAACTGTGTGCCCGACCGAGACTCGAACTCGGGACCTTTGCCTTTCGCGGGCAAGTGCTCTACCATCTGAGCTACCGAAGCACGATTCACGCCCGGTCTCACAGCTTCACTTCTACTTCAACTGTAGAGCCAATTGCGAGTTGTGATGCACCGGTCGGCACGAATAATGGGGCATCGGCACGATTCAGCATGTCTGGAGCAGTGGCTGTGGCAGGACGTCCTGAGCTTGGATCATCATGGAGCTCCGTTTCTGCACCGCCTGAGGATGTAACTTGCCGTTCCCATCGCCCACCTTTACTCCTATCAACTCTAGCATCGCTGTACACTGCGCACGAACGTTTATGCATGTTCACCACAATAATTCAATAACAGCAGGCTGATTGTAATGTGAGTCGTCTGTAGACGCCATTTTGACGCTGTAGTACGTCTCTGGCATCTGCCAGAACGGTTCGAAACTTCACCGGCGAACAGAACGAACATCAAATGTGAAGCATCAACAATGACGTTTGTCTATGTATATTAATGGCTTTAAAAAACAATTTAGGGCATTACTTATTCAAGGACCCTTGTAGCTACAGATTTACAGTTTTCGGATTTTTTTCTGTGGTTGTACTGTGAAACCTTGCTTCCTGCTACATTTCATGATTCTAGGCCGATGGGATGTATTTCTATAGGTGTTGAGTGAGTTAGTGAGTATCAAAATATGTGACATAAATGGCGGTATGTATTAATTGAATTGGAAGTTTGCATTTTCTACACCATCAAAACAGCACAGATCTTAGTACTTAAAATAATTTTCAACTTCATACGTCTATTGATTCCTGAGCGTACGGGGTCTTCACGAACGGACGGACGAATAGGCAGGAAAAAAATGAGAGAAAAAATTTTCGCATGATACATTTACAATTTTTCGGTTTTTATCCTTTGTTTGTACTGTGAAACCTTACTTTTCGCGAAAATTCATGATTCTAGGCCAACGGGAAGCATCCTACAGATTTCGATTACTGAACTTCCGAGTATTAGAGTATGTGACGTAAACGGATCTTTTGACTGCATTGACTTAGAAGTTCAATTTCTCACACCGTCAGGGGACCATAGACCTCAATATGTGACATAAATTTCCACTTGATACATCTATCCATTCCTGAGAAAAAGGCTTTTTAACCGTCAGATAGAAAGATAGTTGGACCACAAAGCGACTCTATAAGGGTTCCGTTTTTAATCGACTGAGGTCCGTAATACTAAAAAAAAGTATCTGTTAGTGCCAGACTGGGAAGGGGTTGATATATAAAAGAGCACCCCTCTCTAAGTTCACGGACAAGTCTACCATTTTGTATGCCTTACTATACGAATCAAAAAATTAAACAGAAGCCCTAGAGATGCAAAGGGGGAAGGGTGACAGAAAAATAATGGAAGGGGAGTGATATTAGTACTGATTGCATAGTTTGTTGTTGATGAGGTTTCTGATGAGCTTTATGGTTCAAATGGCTCTGAGCACTATGGGACTCAACTGCTGTGGCCATTAGTCCCCTGGAACTTAAAACTACTTAAACCTAACTAACCTAAGGACATCACACACACCCATTCCCGAGGCAGGATTCGAACCTGCGACCGTAGCAGCAGCGCGGCTCCGGACTGGAGCGCCTAGAACCGCACGGTCACAGCGGCCGGCTGAGCTTTATGACCACATTCAGAAGAGAAGGTATTAACCACTGTCGAATCTTCTGGAAACAGGAGACTTCCATTAAGAACCGTGGAGCGGATCTCAGCTTCTCATGTTCCCTGCAGACAGCTGCATATTACTTGTTTAAAAATGGAAGCCAAAAATATTGTTTTTATTGTGTTTTCTGATAAGTGAATATTGAACTGAGTTTCTGAAATATGACACTTTCTAATTTATAGACTGTATCTGCAAGAACAAAGAACGATCCTTAACCCTAAACATCGTTTGAACACCATTTTTCTGTACGTATCGTGCTCCTGTTCGAGCTAGTAAGCACTGATATTCAACCGAAATCAGATCTGTCTTATCCATCCAGCCAATGAGGGACCTACAGATTAAAATACACTGCCATTCATCGTACTATTTGGTATTTTTCTCGTAAGTAAATTATAGGCATAGGTGAAATAGGTTATACCTAACAATATGACAGAACAAAATTTGTCTCTAATCTGGTCGTAGTTTGTGTTCCAAATATGAACAGCATAGAGACAGAAGTGATGACACTTTCTGCAGGATCTGACCATCATTTTGAAGGACAAAGCTCAAGCGCGTACAGTGCAAGCTGTTACTGATTAGTTTGACTGATGGGGCTGCTAAGTGCTATACCACTTACTGCACTCCCCTGACTTAAGCCCTCGTGAGTTAAACTCGATTTCTAAGCTGAAGGAAACACTTTACAGCATTGGGTTCAGAACTGCTTTAAATTCATTGGGCAATAGACCGCGCCGCTCGAACTATCAGCACAATTGGCACTGCTAAGAGTATCCTACGACTTCCACATCGCTGCCAACGGGCTATACACAATTCTAGTGACTACTCTGAAGGTCAGTAAGACATTGAAACACGTATCTATTTTGTACGAGCTGTAAATAAAGAGTTTCCATTATTAAAGTTCCAACCCTCGTATAAGAAAATGGACGTTGTAGAAAATGCTGAAAATGTGTTATTTAACCGCGGATACAGCGATATATAGCCCCAGATGCAATGTGAAGTGACCTTATATGACTGATACACTTATTTAAAGTGGAAATGTAAATTAATTTTTCTCGAAAGTGAAGGTCCTAAATAAATTTTAATCCAATATTTCGTCGACACCTAGGTCGCTTTATTGGCAGCACAGGCTCTGTTAGAAGCGAATGAAGGAGTGAATCTTTGTAGCATGTGCCGCAAGTGATCTGGAGAACACGCAGAAAATCTGTAAGGATTTAGACTCCTCCGACCACACAACTGAAAAATGCTATCTTCTTGATTCCGACTAGAGTTAGAAAGTACACTTGTTCCACTAACCACTATTGAGTGACTCTGCGTGCGGGTGATGTGGTTTACTGTTAGGCAAAATGGATGAGTACTAAAAACAACATTTAAAGCACTCTTCTTTAATATTCGATTGTAGGTATTTCATGCGGACGTCTCCACGCACAGCAAGGAAAATTTAAAAAGATTTACGCTGAGAGCCATTCCATATACTTTGTGTTGCTACATCACAGCAAACAACCTCTCTGTAGTAACTCACACTTTTTTTAGACTTTTTCTTATGTCGCCAACGGAGATATATTTCTGAGCGCACAGTCGGCTGTGCCGTAAATTAAACACGAACCCACGCAAGCACAGAACGCCGCTCTTATGTACCCTGGCTTTTGTGTAATATATTGTTCAGAGAAGCACCGAAAAAGCTCAAAATGGCTCAAATGGCTCTGAGCAGTATGGGACTCAACTGCTGAGGTTATCAGTCCCCTAGAACTTAGAACTAGTTAAACCTAACTAACCTAAGGACATCACAAACATCCATGCCCGAGGCAGGATTCGAACCTGCGACCGTAGCGGTCTTGCGGTTCCAGACTGCAGCGCCTTTAACCGCACGGTCACTTCGGCCGGCCCGGAAAAGCTCTCTGCTCTTGAAGAAAGGTGAGTCAAAAGTTTCGGAAACATTTTAAACTATGGAAGCAATAGGTCCATATTCACAGAAAGGAAACTGATGTTTAAAAATTATAAAACATGAAAGAATAGTTTCTTTTTTTGTGTCATCAGTGTTCTGTTTGGTCTGATGCGGCCTGCAAAGAATTCCTCTCCTGTGTCAACATCTTCATCTCAGAGAAGCACCTGCAACCTACATCCTCAGTTATTTGCTGGATGTATTCCAGTTTCTGCTGTCCTCTACAGTTTTCACTCTTTACAGCTACCCCTAGTAAAAATGGTTCAAATGGCTCTGAGCACTATGGGACTTAACTGCTAAGGTCCTCAGTCCCCTACAAATTAGAACTACTTAAACGTAACTAACCTAAGGACATCACACACATGCACGAGGCAGGATTCGAACCTGCGATCGTAGTAGTCGCACGGTTCCAGACTGTAGAGCCTAGAACCTCTCGGCCACCCCGGCTGGCCTCCCTCTAGCAATTTGTAGGTTATTCCGTGATGTCTTAACAGCTACCCTGACATCCTGTCCTTTCTTGTTCCCAGTGTTTCCCATATATTCATTTCTTCGCCGATTCTGCGGAGAAGTTCCTCATTGCATAGCTAAGTTTGAAACACGTATGTAACATAGCAGCGATGGCGAGGCATTGTAGCATCTGTGACCAGAGAGTATGCGCTTGACCGGGCGAGTGTTGCGAGCGGGTCTCAGTCTGTCGGTCAGTCGTTGCGAGTCTGTAGCTCTGTCTAGTTGAGGGCAGTACTCTGTCAGTAGTCGTCGCGAGCAGTAGCTCTGTTCAGTGACGTGCAGTACGCTAGTAGTCGTCATGCAGAGCGGTCGGTCAGTGGTAGCAGTCCAGTGGGATTGCGTGATGTGGTCTGGCGACAACACTGGTCAAGATGCTGAATGAGGTATACTGTTAATTAAGATAATCATCGGATAATGTAAAGTTTAATTATTGTAACTAATTTTCAACAAGTGCCCCCAATAATAACTTTGATTTCAAAAGCAATTTTACATAAAATTTTCATTTAATTGAAGTAACTATTTCGTTCCACTTCCCTTTAACAAAAGTTTCAGTTTCCAATTAGATTACAAAAAAAAAAAGGGGAATATTATTATTTGCAATGCAGTTCCTCCAAGCGGTGCGCAAGAACAAGAGCAGACATTTGATTAGGTGTTGTAATGAGGTAAGAATTTTTATTTTGATTTTTTGCACAGGGCCAAAGACCGATATTTCGGTTTAATTGAATCATTATTATCACTGAGATTTTCTTATCACTGAATGGACCTTAATTTTTTATGAAGAACTTATACTTGAGTCAGATTGCGATTCTCAGTTTTATTGTCATTAAATTTAATTGCTAGGGAGGTTACGTTTGGCTCCATTTCCATATAATATTGTCTATTAAATTTTTGTGGGGAGGTTACAAGTTTCAATATTTTTCTGTATCACAACATATCAAACGTTTCAATTCTCTTCTGTTCCGGTTTTTCTGCAGTCCATATTTCACTACTATACAATTCTGTACTTCAAATATACATTCCCAGAAATTACTTCCTCAAATTAAGACATATATTTGATACTAGTAGACTTCTCTAGGCCTGGATTAACCTTGTGGCCAATGCTAATTTGCGTTTTATGTCCTCCTTCTTCCGTACGTCCTGGGTTATTTTGCTGCGGAATTTAGCTGTATTCCTTAACTTCATCTCCTTCGTGCTCACAAATCCTGACGTTAAATTTCTCGCAGTTTCAATTTCCGGTACTTTACTTCGGTATTTCTTCGATTTACTCTCAGCCCATAATCTGTACTCGTTAGACTGTTCATTCCATTCAGCAGATACTATATTCTTCTTCACTTTCACTGAATATAGCGATGTCATAAGCGAATCTCATCATAGTTATCCCACTCTTGAACCTTTCTATTTTTTCCGCTCAATGCTTCTATATATATAGCTTGAACAGCAGGGGCGAGAAACTGCATCCCTGTCTTACAGCCTTTTTAATTAGAGCACATCGTTTTTGGTCTTCCACTATTGTGTCCTCTTGGCTCTTTTACATTATGTATATCATCTGTCTTCCCCTGTAAAACTAAACTCCTCCCGAACAGGTCATGAAGGCCGTGTGGTACCGATCGGCCGCCGTGTCATCGTCAGCCCATAGGCGACACTGGATACGGATATGGAGGGGCAAGTGGACAGCACACCGCTCTCCCGGGCCGTATGTCAGTTTCCGTGACCGGAGCCGCTACGTCTCAGTTAAGTAGCTCCCCAGTTTGCCTCACAAGTGCTGAGTACACCCCGCTTGCCAACAGCGCTCGGCAGACCGGAGGGTCACCCATCGAAGCCCGACAGCGCTTAACTTCGGTGACGTGACGAGAACCGGTGTTACCACTGCAGCAAGGACGTTGGTGTCTTTCCCTGTAGCTTATGCCTTTTTTTCTCAGAATTTCGAACATCTTGCTCCATTTGACAGCGCCGAACGCCTTTTCCAGGTCGACAGATCCAATGAGACGGCCGCGGTGGCCGTGCGGTTCTAGGCACTTCAGTCCGGAACCGCGACACTGCTACGGTCGCAGGTTCGAATCCTGCCTCGGCCATGGATGTATCTGCAGTCTTTAGGTTAGTTAGGGGACTGATGACCTCAGATGTTGAGTCCCATAGTGCTCAGAGCTATTTTAGATCCAATGAGCATGTCTTGATTTTTCTTTAGTCTTGTTTCCATTATCAACCGCAACATCAGAACTGCCTCGCCGATATTTACCTTTTCTAAAACCAACTGATCTACATCTAACGAATAGATAACCGGTATAAATTCGATATGAAAACAACGAGCAATTATTTCATGGAATAAATTTTGTAAAGGATAATTGGTAGCTTACGGTTAGTTAAAATATTTCCGACTGGACTACGATTACTAAGACGTGAAATCACTTATCCGTATTTTGACAATGATGCAGTGTTATATGCAAGTATCTCTATGGTTACGTAAGATGATCGCATGTAAACTACAAGACATAGAGAAAACAGACGCAATTTATCTCTCGAGGTTTTAACTCAGTTTACAGCTGCTCACTGTAGTTGTAATTTGTTACTTGGCAAGCGTCGATACGTGTGTACAGTTCGTTGAAGGCGTCACATGAACTATAGGGGAAAAGTGCGATAACAGCCCGCTTTGCAGACGTGTTTATTGGGCTGCGGTTCTGCAGGCGTGAACAGGACTGTACAATATTCTAGTTTCTTCCATTTGATGTCAGACACAGTATGATTATTCACAATATTCTACTGATCACGGTGTTACTTGACTTACACGCAACGTAAAAAGTGGTTACATCAACGCCATCTGTATGCCGAGTCGGTAACCTACACACTTGCCCTCGTATAAGTATGCCATGACCTCGTATATAAGGAACAGTTAAAGGCACTGAATGAAGCCTTAGTACAAGGCAAATTGCGGAATACCAACGACTGGGAAAGACTGCCTCAGCGACTGTCATGGTTTATAATTACTGTGTATGAGATGAGTATGAATGACACTGGAATGCGTTTTTTTTAATTTCTTTCTTTTCCATTTCCATTGGAGAGTGGCTGGTGGGTGCACAGCTGCTGCTCTTTGATCATTCTAAAACACAAATGAAAAACACAATAAGAAAATAACGATGACACTCTGGTTATTAAGAGGTTGGCGATAATGATTTGCTTTGCCCTATAGTTTCTGAGGATAATTGTGACCAGTGCACTTCTGCCTAGGGACATGCTTTGAGAAAGATCGGTAGAACACGTAAGTAGATGTACCATGCACCCATCACTTAACAGAGGGTATGATAAACTGCCCAGACTGGAAAACTAACAAGAAGTAATACTTGGCAGATTTTTGCAGAAGGCATAGGTCATACTTCTACGCGGCAGTTGACTCCCAAACTGTACCGTTAACTTGTTTTACAATTTTATATGCATATCCCAATAGTCAGTGAAGTCAAATCATTAGTGCTGCACGGAAACTGCATACATTACTGCCAATGAATGCAATGCTAATTATTTCTCCTTTCCTCTTGATGGTGAGGGAGTCTTGTTATTCTGGCTACCTTGGGGGCTTTTAGCTGACTCGTGACAGGGAAGCTAACTTCGAGTCATAAAGTTGTTGGGTGTTGAATGTCATTTTCTGTGCAGCGAAAGAGCGGGGGAAGACATTCGGCCTTGTCTGCCCAGCAGGAGTGTCGAGGAGCTGTGCAGTGGGCACAAAAACTGCATTGTTCGAGAGGCAAACTGTAATCTCTGTAGCTAATATAAAGGCCGGGTAAAAACACAGGTCCTCATAGTGTGGGAGCAGCTGTTAACCCCTGGTGTGGCCTGTTGGAATGATCTTTCAAATTCTAGTAGGGCGTTTTCCTGTTGGCCCATAGTAATTTTTTCAGAAGATGGGGTGAATTTCCACGTGTGGATACATGCAAAGCTTTTGGCTGGCCATGACTGAAAATCTCATGTAGTGGGACAGAACTTCCACCATCTTTCCAACAACCCACAAAAGGAGGAATTGTTATACATCTTTCTTAAAGTAGTACTGATCAGAACTCAGAAGGTTTTGCCGCCAGGTTCGCTTCAGGCCGATCGGGAAAGACACTTGCAGCAGGTCGCTGCAGGGAGCTACAGACAGTAAAGTTTTCAACGAAGACGAGAGTACAGACGTTGTCCAGTTTGTTGCACTTTGGCGAAAGTATTGGTTCTCAGTCACAAGTTTCCGATATCTTCCTTTAAATCACTAATCTCTTCCACAATCAGTGGCTCTATTCATGACATAGCTTCGTATTGTGCTTTGAAGTATCCACCCAGCTGTACCGAGGCTATAGTTCATAACTCCAAGCGCTTCTCCCCTTATTATACGTTTATATTCGTGATCCGGTGGTTAAATCACTTTTCTGATGTCTTATGACAATAAAACAGTTCATGACACTAACCATTGTCATCCTTCCATAGTTTAATCGATCCCTTCACTAATATGAATGAGTAATCATAGTTTCATGTTTAATTTGGACGGTCACAGTAATTTTCATTTGTTGTTGTTGTTGTGGTCTTCAGTCCTGAGACTGGTTTGATGCAGCTCTCCATTCTCATTTAACAAACGTTAACTGTTGTGCGGTCCTGCTCATTTAATTTTTTATGAACGTATGGGGAATTTCCTCTCCCTGCAAGTCACTACGGATGAGAGCTGGATCTGTACCATCTTAGGGGTTTGCTACACATCTCATGTGCCACCTCACACTACTGCCTGCCATATCAAGCACCATACATTGTGGATAAAGGCAATCACGATTTTAACCCAGAGAAATCAGTACTCAAGGATCTGATGGGAAAGAAATTCATCGTTATAAGTATATTGAAGGCCACAGTTAAGTTGCATGATCAGGAGAAGCTCAGTTTTTGTACACCACAGTTTCCTAGTAGGATGGCAACTAGGGTATAGAACCCATGAAGAGAAATTGTTTTGGGTACTACCAACCAGAGGTTGTACAGAGTTTCAGGGAGACCATAAGGGAACAATTCACAGGAATGGGGAAAGAAATACAGTAGAAGAAGAATGGGCAGCTTTGAGGGGTGAAATAGTGAAGGAAGCAGAGGATCAAGTAGGTAAAAAGACGAGGGATAGCAGAAACACTTGGGTAACAGATGAAATATTGAATTTAATTGATGAAAGGAGAAAATATAAAAATGCAGTAAATGAAGAAGGCAAAAAGGAACACAAACGTCTCAAAAATGAGATCGACAGGAAGTGCAAAATGGTTAAGCAGGGATGGCTAGAGGACAAATGTAAGGATGTAGAGGCTTATCTCACGAAGGGTAAGATACATACGGCCTACATGACAATGAAAGAGACCTTTGGAGAAAAGAGAACCACTTGTATAAATATCAAGAGCTCAGATGGAAACCCAGTTCTAAGCAAAGAAGGGAAAGCAGAAAGGTGGAAGGAGTATATAGAGGGTCTATACAAGGGCGATGTACTTAAGGACAATATTATGGAAATGGAAGAGGATGTAGATGAAGATGAAATGGGGGATATGATACTGCGTGAAGAGTTTGACAGAATACTGAAAGACCTAAGTCGAAACAAGGCCCCCGGAGTAGACAACTTTCCATTAGAACTACCGTCAGCCGTGGCAGAGCCAGTCCTGACAAAACTCTACCGTCTGGTGAGCAAGATGTGTGAGACAGGCGAAATACCCTCGGACTTCAAGAAGAATATAATAATTCCAATCCCAAAGATAGCATGTGTTGACAGTTGTGAAAATTTCAGAACTATCAGTTTAATAAGTCACAGCTGCAAAATACTAACGCGAATTCTTTACAGACGAATAGAAAAAATGATAGAAGCCGACCTCGGGGAAGATCAGTTTGGACTCCGTAGAAATGTTGGAACAATACTGACCCTACGACTTACCTTACAAGAAAGATTAAGGAAAGGCAAACCTACGTTTCTAGCATCTGTTGACTTAGAGAAAGCTTTTGACAATGTTGATTGGATTACTCTCTTACAAATTCTAAAGGTGGCAGGGGTAAAATACAGGGAGTGAAAGGCTATTTACAATTTCTACAGAAAGCAGAGGACAGTTATAAGAGGGGCATGAAAGAGGAGCAGTAGTTGGGAAGGGAGTGAGAGAGGGTTGTAGCCTCTCCCCGATGTTGTTCAATCTGTTTATTGAGCAAGCAGTAAAGGAAACAAAAGAAAAATTTGGAGTAGGAATTAAAATTCATGGATAAGTAATAAAAACTTTGAGGTTCGCCGATGACATTGTAATTCTGTCAGAGACAGCAAAGGACCTAGAAGAGCAGCTGAACGGAATGGACAGTGGTTTGAAAGGAGGGCATAAGATGAACATCAACAAAAGCAAAAAGAGGATAATGGAATGTAGTCGAATTAAGTCGGGTGATGCTGAGGGAATTAGATTAGGAAATGAGACACTTAAAGTAGTAAAGGAGTTTTGCTATTTGGGGAGCAAAATAACTGATGATGGTCGAAGTAGAGAGGATATAAAATGTTGACTGGCAATGGCAAGGAAAGCGTTTCTGAAGAAGAGAAATTTGTTAACACCGAGTATAGATTTAAGTGTCAGGAAGTCGTATCTGAAAGTAGTTGTAAGGAGTGTAGCCATGTATGGAAGTGAAACATGGACGATAAATAGTTTGGACAAGAAGAGAATAGAAGCTTTCGAAATTTAGTGCTACAGAAGAATGCTGAAGATTAGATGGGTAGATCACATAACTAATGAGGAGGTATTGAGCAGAATTGGGGAGAAGAGGCGTTTGTGGCACAACTTGACTAGAAGAAGGGACCGGTTGGTAGGACATGTTCTGAGGCATCAAGGGATCACAAATTTAGCATTGGTGGGCAGTGTGGAGGGTAAAAATCGTAGAGGGAGACCAAGAGATGAATACACTAAGCAGATTCAGACGGATGTAGGCTGCAGTAGGTACTGGGAGATGAAGAAGCTTGCACAGGATAGAGTAGCATGGAGAGCTGCATCAAACCAGTCTCAAGACTGAAGACCACATCAACAACAACTACCATGTAGGAAATATTGGTCTTTGATCTTAAGATACTATTATTTGTACGTTAAGCTACGACGAAATATGAAATGTAATTCATCGTCTTTGTGTACTGAATAAATGCTGAAATCTTACCAGGAGGCATGGTGCACGCAAGACATACATATGTCCTCAGCGAAAGGTTAGGATTGTCTAAAATGGTTTGGTGACCTTGGTAAGATTTGGTTGATATTCTGTTTCCCAAACACATCAGATATCAATCGCATTAGTACACATGTCTTATGTTATCGAGTTGCCGACTCAAAGTTTGTGAACTTCTTCCTAAACTAATGTTTGTGGTGCTAATTCATAGAATCTACCTTGATCCAATTAGCTGATGTATCAACACTGGTAACGTATGTATCACATATGAAATATGCAATACCAGCAGTTTGCTTTGACACGTTTAATTTTGATGATTTCTGGAATTACATCATACATAAATGAACAAAGAGAGAACAGAACACTGGCAAAACACATTTTATGTCTAGATAACTTTTCAGAATGTGAGTGGCGGTAGTGGCATAGTCTGATGTCTGACTGAAATGGAAAATGTTGCATCAAGAATTCCTTGATCCTACGCTCCAAACTGGTGCCTGCAGAACGAGTCAGTTAAAACTTCGTCACTTTCCAAGCTAGTTTTTAGTACTTTATGTACATAAGAAGCCACTTCTAAATTAGAAGAAAGGTGTGAGTAGATGATGACTATTGGATGTATCTATCGTCACTGGAAGGTTTCAGTTGGATGTGGCAATACAGCATGCCCAGATGATATGCAAGTACTGCCTATAAACATATTTTGGGCTTTGATGAAAGTCGAATCATTCACATAAGAGATACAGGAGCACCAAGGCAGAAGGTCACACACTAACGGCTGGCTGTAGTGCAGGGGCGGTCACGGAATGCCAGAATGCACGCGAGCACAGGGCATGGGTCCGAGGCTCGGCCCATCCCATCTGTGCTAGGTCCTTGTCGGGTGTGTTCGGTAGACAGCGATATTTCATTTAGTACTGAGGCGTGGCAATTTTCAGTCAGCAAGACATTATTCGATTATGCAGAACAGTGGTTTCGAATTCGCTGTTTGATCGTGGTATAAAGGAAGTTCACAGGTCGAGTGGATGTATGCACAAAAAGATGCAGTCCTGCGATGTTCTGGAATAAGCCTTAAGAAATGAATGGGAAATGAAGAAGACAAGGTTTAGAATTCTCAGTAACTGTTACTCATTCCCTTAGTCGACATTTACCTGAGATTTTCTATGAAACGACATTACCACACATACAGTCCGCAGCGCGTGGTCTAGTGTCTACCGTTGCTGCCTCTGGATCACGCGGTCCCGGGTCAGATTCCCGGCCGGGTTGGGGATTTTCTCTGCCCGGGGACTGAGTGTTTGTGTTGTCCTCATCATTTCATGGTCATCATCATCATCATCATGATTCGTGAGAGTGGCAAGATTGGACTGCGTACAAATTGAACAGTGTAAAAACTGGGACTTTGTACGGGCGCTGATGAGCGTGCAGTTGAGCGCCCCACAAACCAAACATCATCATCACCAGACATACAGAAAGGGTTTAAAGATTTACTTCACAATGATGAGCAAAAGATTACCACAATTGACAGATGGTACTCTTTGTTCCGTAAATCAAGAAGCATTTTACGCTAAATTTGCAGTCACGGAGTACATGGTCAAATTGGTGGTACAAACACTAAATTTTCAAAAGTTGCAAATGTTATTGCAAAGTTAGTTGCAATAATTTTCAGTAGAATTGAAAAAAGAGTATATAAATCCTATACATTAATGCAAAGTACGTTGGTTAAGTCAAGGGAAATGGTAGAAACGGTTTGTTGATTTGAAATACGCTGTTGTTCAGTTTATTAAGAAAAAGAGAAAGCAGGATCGAAAGTTAAGATATAACTATATATTACTGCAAAGGAGGTTCGTTAAGTCAAGGGGAATAACTGGAACGGTTTTTCGATTTAAAATACTCTCTTGTTCAATTTATAAGGAAAAAGGGAAAGCAATGCCGAAAGCTGTAACATCCCGTAATGGATTGCAGATGTTGCATTTCGAGTGGACTTGACTGCACACTGCTGACAGTAAGACACTGTAAGACGCGAAATATCTTATTTCAAAATTTGTGGGGATAAACATAAAAAGAAAATCCACTGTGGAAGGGACAAATTCTGGAAAAAAAGAAACACTGTCCAATCCCCTAAGATCACTGTCGTCAAAGAAACCCGAGTTTTGATGAATTTATTATGGCGTTCAAAAAATTACAAATTCAGTTTTCTGTACGTTCTGAAGACACTTCAAAGTTTACATATGTTTTCGAGCAGTTTTCAAGACTGTTTCCCTTTTCAGTTTAAAGTGCCTTTGTGCATGTCCAGGTGGATCATGCGACTACAGTGCCATTTAAATGCGACGCTTTCGCAATATCCTCCTCTTCCCCCTCCTCAGACAGCGTGGTGCTCTGGTGGCAGAAGCGTGTAGCCGGGCAAGGCAGCAACGGCGCTCGAGCCACTGCACTGCTCGCATGCCAAAATCTTGGCCGTCCTTGCTGGAGAGGAGTTATCGGACAAGTAGTGCTGACAAGAAACCCTTAGGACAGCAGTGAGCCACGAAAGGTAAGCACAGGTCGTTGCAGAAGGACTTCACCACGAGAAGATTGTGGATATTTCGACCAGCTCTGATGAATAGATGGATGCCAACACCTGATACTTGGCACTGCTGAGTTTGGACACAATTGGTATAAACAAGTCGTCTCGGCTACTATGGTTTAGTAGATCTACCCTGTAATGAACCAAGGCTTGAGGGCAAAGAGTAAGGTGAGTATGAATGTTGTCAACAGCAGGTAACCTGAGTGAGTGGAATAAGCTAGATTCCAAAAAAGACACAAAGGCATGTCGTGCAATACTGATAGAAAGATAAATGGAGGTAAAAATCAAAGTAAATGCAACTAGCTTGTCTTGTGCCACCAGAGACTAGCGGTTCATCATACTCAGAGTAAATCCCTAAACAAACTGTGGAGTTTTTTTTTTTTTTTGGTGGAGTTCGTATTCGCCCTATACAAGTTCTCTATATCTACATACGTGTCCATACTCTGGAAACCACTGTTAGGTGAATGGCAGAGAGTACTCTTCATTGTACCACACGTTACGGTTTTCAGCACCTCCATTTGCGGATGGAGCGCGGGACTAATCACTGATTAACCGCCTCTGTGCACTCAGTAATTAGTCCAGTCTTGTGTGTGCCGTCCCTACGGGAGCGATGCGTAGGGGAGGGCAGTATATCCCACAACTCCCCACTCAGCACACGTTCTCGAAACCCTATAAGTAGGCTTTCATGAGCTGTTGACATTCATCTTCCAGCGTCTACCACTTCAAGTTCTTCAGAATTTCCGTTATGCTCTTCCAAGAATTAAAAAAAAACGTGAAAATTCGTGTTGCCCTTCTTGGTATACCTTTAATACCTCTCTTTGTACGGTTTAGAAGGATCTAACACAGTTGAGAAGAAATGTTCAAATGAGTGCTTCGTATGTCATATCATATGTTGGCCACATGAAATTTCCAGGTGTCTTACCGATGACAAAAATTTGCTACACGGCTTTACCTACCATTGAGCATGCTATGTACACATTCCACTTCATATTCACAAAAACAGTTACACACACGCATTTGCATGAGTTGACATTTTCCGACTGTGAGTAATTAATACTGTACACGAAGGATAGTAACTTTATTCGCTTATTCGCTTTGAAATACTGTCTAGACACTTGTAGTGACTTTTCTTATAGTAGGCCTACTTCATACAGGGTGGTCGGATATTCCCGTTACAAACTTCTAGGACACGTAGAGGGTATATAGTACAGAACATTTTGAATAGGAACCCATGTCCGGAATCGTATCGTTTCCGTTCTACGACAGTTTCAATTCAGATGTGAACCTTGTCAACGTCTGCTTAGGGCAAGAGAAACTTCTCAGAGTTCCCTGTCCTGGTATGCAACAAGGTAGACACGGTGACGTGTACTACGTCAAACGATCCCCCAGATGTCACTTATTGTCCGCTTTGCTGTGAGACCGAGTCAATACCTGTGATCACCGATAGAGGAAACATGGTGCAGTACACGTTTGCGGAATACACAGACATGCTCCTTGTGTATGGTGAAGCTGAAGGTAACGGAAGAGCTGCTAGTCGGCTGTATCACGAACATCTTCCACACCGTCACACCCCATGGCATAAACTGTTTGCCCAAGTTACACATCGGCTACGAGGAATGTGTACCTTCACCGTGAGGAGGCAGGACTGCGGTGCTCCACGGCGACGCCGCACTCCCGAATTTGAAGAAGGTGTACTGCGTAGCATTGAATATAGCCCGTCAACGAGTTTGCGAACAATTTAGGGTGCAATGGCTGTTAGTCACAGTACCGTCTTGGACGCCCTGCACGAGCAACAATTATATCCGTACCACTTACAAAGGGTAAACGCTATGGGTCCAGCAGACTTTCCACAACGCGTCGCCTTCTGCACATGGTTCCTGCACCGTTGCATCGACGCGCCCCTGTTTCGGCGTCGAGTTCTCTTCACAGATGAATGTGGGTTCACAAGGGGTTCGGTTCTGAATGCTCGAAATAGCCATGTCTGGGCGGACGAAAACCCTCATGCCACGCATGTTCAGGGATTTCAAGACAGGGTTGGAATTAACGTGTTGGCAGGTATTCTGGACGGTCATGTGATTGGACCATACCTCCTTCCATCCCAGCTCACGGGTCCTGCATACTTAGTCTTCCTACGACACGTAATGGACCCGTTTTTGGAAGCTGTGCCATTGAATGTCCGTAAGGAAATGTGGTTTCAGAATGATGGAGCACCACCTCACCTTTCAGTGGCTGTCCGGAGACAACAGACGGTATGGTGAAAGATGTATAGGCCGTGGTGGTCCAACCGCCTGGCCCCCACGATAGAAGGATTTAACCCCTATGGACTACTTCTTGTAGAAACAGAGGAAGATCTGCAGGCACGAGTTCTGGCCACTGCGCAAGACACTGAAGAGACACCAGGTGGGATGGAGAGGGTGTACCAGAACATGTCTCGGAGGTACAATGTGTGTAACAACGTTGGGGGTCGCCACATCGAGCCGCTGTTGTAATGCATCGGTACGTTCGGCTGGTGCCGTAGATTCTGGCTTCTTGTTGTTGTCGACTAATGTGAAGCTTGAGGTGTAAGTTGTCGTAGAACGGGAACGATACGTTTCCGGACGTGGGTTCCTATTCTAAATGTTCTGTACTCACTACCCCCAACATGTCCCAGAAGTTTGTAACGGGAATTAACGACCACCCTCTATAGTACGTTGTAATTGTATTTGTGCAACTGATTTTGAATTATAACAGACAGCAGCAAAGGCGAATACTCCATCCACAAATTGTGAACCAAGAACAATCATTGTGTTCGCATTTCTATTTCACCTGCGCTTAACGTATACTGAGTAAGTGAAAAATCATGTACGATAACGATTCGCACTTTTGATACCTTTGCAGCCTCACACCCTATTTAGTGTTCCAATTTCTGACCGTCGTTGCTTTCATTCAGTTTCATCCTCTGTTACTACACTCGCATAAGGCCTTTATGCTGTCCTTGATAACGAACGTGGTAAAGTTTCGTGGTGTCAGACTGAGGAATTTTGCGTGCCGGTGAATTCACAAGCGTGAAAGGCGCCTTAAGATATGTCAGAATTTCGCCTCTTGAGAGGAACGTAGGCGCTGAGATAAAAACGACGCTTTTACGTCAACATGTAGAAGTTTGGAGATATCCTAATGGATTTCGTATTTTGCACTGGAAGCCCGTATTTGAGGGTTTGATTGTATTATAACTCACGCACTATGAATACATGATCACTGAAAAATGTGCCTTGTCTGGTACAATTTGCTATCATAAAATTACAGAAATCGACATCGACATACACGAAAAGTTTGATTCTTTTCGTATTGTCATATGCATGGTATGAAAGTATACCGCTTCAAGGCGCTGGGGCATTGCAGATTTATCAAAAATGCATCGTTTTGTGTACGATTCGTTGTAATGAAATGTCAGCTAATGACATATCAATTTAAGCAACTTAGCGCATACAAGACATTTGTGATACGTAGGGTAGTACGTAGAGGCAGGGAATGATTTGTGACTGTTTACCAGTTAGTACCATGGTTTCTGCATGTATTTCTTATTCACCGTTTCTAATAGACTCTGGAACTTACTTATTAATTTAATAGAAGTACGTTCTGCAATATTCGAAGTTGCTTGTATACAGCAGCACTCTCCGTTCGTAAGTGAGTTTGTTGGATTTTGTGAACATGCTATGGAAAATGGAGCATTTAATTCCAAGATATCTTTCGAAATAAGCCTATTTGCACGATCAGCTGCACAATTGTATATTTATTCTCAGCCGGTTTCAGTTTTAACAACTGTCTTCACAGGACAAAAACAGAACACGTCAATGGATTAAAAATTCGTTTTCGTCAGATACGCCACAATCAAATGTAGAACTGTCATACGAGTCTGCCGGCCGGGGTGGCCGAGCGGTTCTAGGCTCCACAGTCCGGAACCGCACGACCGCTACGGTCGCAGGTTCGAATCCTGCCTCGGGCATGGATGTGTGCGATGTCCTTAGGTTAGTTAGATTTAAGTAGTTCTACGTTCTAGGGGGCTGATGACCTTACAAGTTAGGTCCCATAGCACTCAGAGCCATACGACTCTGAACATAATCCATACAAACGTGGTGAGCTTTAGCAAATGGCTCTGAGCACTATGGGACTTAACATCTGAGGTCATCAGTCCCCTAGAACTTAGAACTACTTAAACCTAACTAACCTAGGGACATCACACACATCCATGCCCAAGGCAGGATTCGAACCTGCGACCGTAGCGGTCGCGCGGTTCCCGACTGAAGCGCCTAGAACCGCTCGGGCACAACGGCCGGCGAGCTTTAGCACAATTACAGCAGTATATTCTGGGTGAGAACTTCACAATTAAATCTAGATCATACGTAACTGCTATAACAATCTTGCGGACATTACCGTAATCGTCGTAATGGTCAGACAAACAGTCTTATGACCATTATGCATGTTCTACATTTGGTTGCATCGTATTTGACGAAAACATATTTTAATCCATTGATGTATTTAGTTTTTTTCCTGTGGAACTGATCGTGCAAATATCATTTTTTTAATGCTTAGTAGCCATAGAGAGTGACCTAAGATATATGAAAAGGTTTCTGTCTATGTCACTTCGTTCGCAATTCAGTAATCAGTGTTTGTTTATCGCTCACTAGATAAGTCCCTCCAGGCTGTGGGTTACATCAGTCGTTTACACATACAGTTATATATTAAAGCGTGCATAAACGCGCATGTGCCCGAATGCAAATGAACACACACACCACACACCCGTTTACATGAGATACAGAAATTTGACAGTAGCATTACCGTAAGTCAATGAATTTTGGGATTTATCTTCAAAGGAGTTTGCTCTATTTGCAGCAGGAGATTTGGCAATTCCGCTTTCGAGTCTCGTGTATCTCACATGTTTTAAATGTTCTGCCAATGAACAGAAGCAGTAATTTAATTTCAGAAAATTTTGGTGATGTGAAATTTCTTTACTACCGTAGTGTGCGAATTTGCAACTAAATTCTTATCGAAATGATGATGTCATTAATTTTTTTCTTCTTGACCCCAGCATTGGTATTTTATCTCAAACTTACTGTTTCCTGAGACAGGAGGCGAAACAAATTATTTTACACTACCTGATCCACAAGGGGGAAGGAAAGGAAATGAACCTTCATGGATTGAGGGAGTATGTGATGTTATTTAGTGATGCCTAAATTGAGTGATGTCTGTCAATATGAGACTGTTTATCAGCATGACGCTATACAGCCCATGGCTTTGATGCACGCAATGATTCGGTTGGGTAGGGTATCAGAAGGATGTTGTACTGTGGCTCACACCTGCTTATTGTCCTGGATATTGCAGACAATGGCACCAAGATGGTGTTGATGTCTGATGTGATCCTTTATATGTTCTGTCAATGAGAAACCTGGTTATATTGGTGGCCACAGGATTACCTTAACAACATGAAACTTGTTCGAAGAGACACATGCCGTTCATGGACGAGCATTGTCCTGATGAAGAATGGTACCAAAATACTATCGTATGAAAGGTAACACCTGAGGTCGCAGCCTGTCTGTGACGTACCACTTTGCGGTTTAAGTTCCTCCAGACACTATGAGCTTCAACCCTAGGTCATACTACCCATATCATGACGCCAGAATCAACACCGCTGTGCACTTCAAAACACTGGAAGACTCAGACCTATCCCCAGGTCTCTGCCGTACTAACTACAATGGTCACCCTCCGCAGCAATTCAGAGCTGAACGTGACACTGCGCCATTCATTAGCAGTCCGTGCTACCCGGACGTGGCATCACTCCAAATGCGGACTTTCGGGCTGCAGTGTTGCTGAGGCAGCTGACGCATGTGACAGTAATTCCGTAGTCCGGCTGTTGCTACTCTCTAATCAGTGCTGTGAGGTGACAGAGTATACGAGGTGTGACAATAAAGTAGTGACACTGATTTTCTTTGCAAGATGTGGCAACTGTGCAGACTTGCGTAGGCACAATATCTTTGGCCTTGCTCTATATGCTGCTTCTAGTCCAAGCGGCACATCGAAGCAACTGCTGAGTCATGTTTGTTTCTCTCATCATGGAAATGGAACCGCAGAATACTGCGCAACAGTTTGCCATTTCTTTTGCGTTAAACTGGATGAACACACGACAACAACTTACTGTAAGCTTCAGAAGGCTTTTGGAGAGGAGGTTATGTCAAGAGCTCAAGTTTTTTGTTGGTACAAAATGTTTAGTGAGGGCAGAAGGAATGTGGAAAAAGAAGACCACAGTGGACGACCATCAACCTTTGATTCCAAGGGAACTGTTCATAAAGAGTGGGTGCCTCCTGGGCCAACAGTTAAGCAATATTACTAAAAAGAAATTTTAGAAAGACTTCGTAAAAGAGTTTTTCGTGTCCGTGCCAACATTGCGCTGATAGCTGGATTCTGCATCACAATCATGTGCCTTCCCATACTGCTCTGTCAGTCGCTCTGTGCGACTTTTTTCTATTTCCGTGAGTCAAAACGGTGGTCAAGAGACACCATTTTCAAACAACACAAAATGTCCAAAAAGCTGTGACGAGGGTCTTGGAGGATATTACAGAAGATGAGTTCCAGAAATGTTACCATTAATGGCAGAAGCGCTGGAAAAAGTGTGTGCAATCAGACGGGAACTTTACTAAAACGGTAAGCAACATTATTTTTCACATCAGTCTCATTACTTCATTGTCGCACCTCGTACAGGGAGTCCATTACTTTTTCTCTGATGTCAGGTGCTGTTGTGAAGTTATTATGATGTACTTGGAGCACAATATGGCGATCATCTCTACCAATGGTCAGTCGTGTTCGACCGAAAACATGATAATGAATACGCCTGGCCTAATATTCCCATTCTTACAAATTCGTACCATTTTCACATCCGAATGCCCCACAAATGTAGAGAGCACACGACTCGACTAGACAGCCAAATGGAGACGCCGCATTATGTAGCTTCCATCTGTTACTGTTCACATTCCTCACACACACACTACCAGTTCTGATAACATCACTAACCACGAGTAACACTAATGTACTCTGGTGGCCATTCTACGTCTCACAGCTAAAAACAATCCTAAGCACTTACTCATGCGCCGATGGTGTTCACGTGCGCAAAGTTATCGTGCTATGTACAGGGTAATCTTTTCCACCGTGTACAAACTCTAGAGATTGATTGATGAGATGGTACGCCACAAAAAAGATTCAATGAACTAATCTTCAGAAAAGCATGGTTTCCAGGCTTCTTTTCAGAAAGCAGGAAACGTGAGGGACATATGAGAAGTGTTCGGACACCAGACTTGAAGGAAAATGTGATTAACACTTTGGAAGGCGACTGCCGTGCCAGTGCCAGGCAGTTGGGCCTCTAGTACAGGGTAAGCCACACGGCCGTGTAAAACATTCTCCACAGTTGTTACTAGCCTTATCACTTATAGCGTGTGCAGGGCTTACTGGCGACAGATTTTCCGCATCGGGAGGAGTTTTATCACTGGTTTCTTCACTAGGCAACCATGATTCCGGGATTTCTGTCACCATTCTATTCACGGATCAGACCACCTTTACACAGAGTGGTATCTTCAATATTCATAACAGTCATCTGTGGGGGTAGTATGCAGAACCACAATGGAATGGTGACAGCGAATCATCAGCATCGGTGCAAATAGAATGTGTAAGCCGGGGTAATTGGCGACCGTATTTTGGGACCAGTCTTCCTTCCACTTGGACTGACAGGCCGGAATTATCCATAATGGAAGATGTGCCGTTGATGATTCGAAGGGTTATGTAGCTGTCACATGATGGTGCTCCAGCCCACTTTACGTTTAGCTTCCGGACGCATTTCTATCGTGTCTTCAGTGGTCGATGGATCGGACGAGAGGGTCTTGCTCGTTCACCGGATTTCAACCCGTACGATTTCTGGTTATGGGGCCATCTCAAAGGTATCGTGTATAGAGAGCCCTCTCCAGATGTGGAGACACTGGAGGAGCGTATTCATGTTGCCTTTGACAGTGTTCTGATGCATCCTGCCCGATGTGATCTTGTGAGACAGAACATGATACGGCGCGCACCGCAAGCGTTGAGGCACATGGAAAGCATTTTCAACACATACTGTAACTGTGGCTTCATGGTTCACTGCGTATTAGATCGCTGTCTGTGTGACAAAGTATGTTTGATAAAATGGTCTCTAGCATTGAAACCATGCATTTCCGGATATAGATTAGAACATTTTTGTTCCGTATTCTGCCATCGATCAATCCCTAGAGTTCGTGCACAGTGGAAAAATTCATCCTGTTTATTGGGAAACGGCACTGGTGCTAACAGATTCTAAAAGGATATTGTGGAAAACAGATTGTTTACGATTTGTTGTTAAAAGTACTTGCGCATTTTTAACGTAAAGTTCTTTGGTAAGTCTTCCCTTCCGCCGCTTCGGTCTTCTTTCTGAAGCCTCCTTCAGGGAACTGACAACACTCGGCGTGCAGCCTTTAACCAGAATTAAACCGAAACGTCGAATCATATTATTTTGCAAGAATGACGCAACCAGTCTCCAAGAACCTTCGACGAGTCCGACTGTGTGAACCTAATATTTTTCGTTTACAACGTAAGAGTAACGTCCCTTTTTCACCGCATAGGAAAAACTTTTGAAGTTCAGTATTTTTGAATCAGCTGTGTCAACTTGACTCTAAAAGTCTTAGCATCTCAATATAATTTCAGTTAAAGTCCTGGAGGATTGCTTCCAGAAGCCGCTGAAGATTTCCGGCTTTTGGCTTCAGTATAGTAGTGGAAATCAGTATACATGAATGGGTATACGTAGGAAAATTGATATTGTCGGCTGCAACAGTTGTGTACAGAGTAGACCCAATAGTATGAGATTCAGTATACTGACAACTGCAGTCAAATGGTATCAAATCTGAGGTCCGTAGTACAATATACAACGAGGCAGCAACGATTCAACCTCGGTATAAAGGCAGTCAGCTCTGTGCAATGTTAGTGTATGCGTACATGTCTTTCCTGAAGACAGGAAACAGACACCACTAGTGTCAATGCGTATTTTATACAAAAACCATGCCGTCAGTTGTGGACGAGCGGTTCTAGGCGCTTCAGTCTGGAACCACGCGACCGTTACGGTCGCTAGTTCGAATCCTGCTTGGTGCATGGATGTGTGTGATGTCCATAGGTTAGATGGGTTTAAGTAGTTCTAAGTTCTAGGGTACTGATGACCTCAGATGTTGAGTCCCGGTAGTGCTCAGAGCCAATTTACACAAACCATGACTGTGACAATGTCGAGTGGAACACAGTTACCATTTTATGAAAAAGCAAAATTCGGTGCCCAGAAGAAATTGAGACTATGTAATCGTCTAAGCATTAAGAAACAGAACCGTTCAAATAAAATGATTTCTTTACATTGGGTGCAACATATGGACAGAACGGAACATACGGGCGAAGTAGAAAACTATCTGAGACATCGGAACGGTTACTTCTGCCTAACGCAACGGCCTCTCATCATTTTTCATCTCAACGTGTTGCTGATTTACAGTTGCCAGTAATTGCCCGGCTTGAGGGACACAAAACTTGAGTGATGAAAAATTGCATACATAGAATAGATAGAATTTACAGAGGTATACGCTGAAAGGATGTCTTGCAGAAGTAACCATTGGCTTTTTATTTTATTTTATTTTGCTCGCTTAGCTGATTACCAAATGTAGTGAATGAAATGAAATGTCGTGTGGCTAGGGCCTCCCGTCGGGTAGACCGTTCGCCTGGTGCAAGTCTTTCGATTTGACGCCACTTCGGCGACCTGCGCGTCGATGGGGATGAAATGATGATGATTAGGACAACACAACACCCAGTCCCTGAGCGAAGAAAATGTTCGACCGAACCGGGCCCTTAGGATTGACAGTCTGTCACGCTGACCACTCATCTACCGGCGGCGGACACCAAATGTAGTGAACGATGTTCTCACACAGATAGCAGACCGAGCGAGGTGGTGCAGTAAATTGCTTACTGAACTCCCATTCTGGAGGACGATGGTTCGAACCCCCGCATCCGGCCATTCAAATTTAGGTTTTCTCTGATTTTGCTAAATCGTTCCACGTAAGTGATGGCACCGTTCCTTTGAAAGGGCACGGCCGATTTCCTTCCCCATCCTTGACACAACCCGAGCTTGTGCTCCGTCTCTATTGACCTCGATGTCGACGGGACGCTAAACCCAGTCTTCCGTCCTTCCCTCACACACAGCAGAAATTTCATATAAGTGCACATTTACTTTGAAAAACAATATTTGCTGGTTAATTAAATAAAATGCACCCTATTTTTCGCTGAACATTTACTGTTCACAACATCCCAATACTGCTAGGAAATTCTCATTACAGGCTTCCATGACTCGTACAGGGGAGTGAGTACATAATGTTTCGAATAGGAATCAATGTCGAAAATCCTACCGTTTCCGTTCTACGACGGTTTCACTTCAGATGTGTAATGCGTCTACGTCTGCTTCTTGGTATGGAAGCTCTGCCACTGAATGTCGGTCAGGAAATGTGATTTTAGTATGATGGTGTACAGCCTCAATTGTCCAATGCGGATGAGAGACCTCTCAACAGACAATATGGTGGAAGATTGATAGGCCGAAGTGGTCCAATACCGAGGGTGCCGCGATCGCCGGATTTAACTCCCATGGACTACTTATTGTGGGTCTTATGCTAAGTTTAATTTGCGAAACTCCTGAAGAGAGGAGGAAGACCTGGCGGCACGAATTCTGACCACTGCGCTGGAAATTGAAGAGACACCAGACGTGGTGGTGTGGTGTACGAGATCATGCTTCGTAGATCCAATGTCTGTAACAAAGTTGGTGGTCACTACATCGAGCTCCTGTTGTAATGCATCAGAGGTGTTCTGTACATACAGTGCTTACAGTCGGTTCTAGGCGCTTCAGGCCGGAACCATGCTACTCCTGCGGTCGCAGGTTCGAATCCTGCTCGGGCATGGATGTGTGTGATGTCCTTAGGTTAGTTGGGTTTAAGTAGTTCTGTCTATGGCACTGATGAGCTCAGATGTTAAGTCCCATAGTGCTTAGAGCCATTTAAACCGTTTTTGGGTGCTTACAGTATTGAATTCTTCAACCAAAAGTGGATGGGTTAAACATGTGAAATGAAACCGTCGTAGAAAGGAAACAGTATATTTCCGCACATGGAGTACATATTTGTACTAACTCCCCTCTACAAGTCCTAGAAAACGGGAATCCACAAACACACTGAATGACAGAGCTGCCAAGGAGGATTTTAGCAGTCATAAGAATGATTTGTAAATTCACATTACCGCTTGTCTTATTTCCCCAAAACCAGATTAAATAACACATACCCTGGTGAAATCAGCCTCCTTACCTTCGTACAGAAATATGAAAACGGAGAATTTCATTTGCTTTCACATTTCATCCCACAGATATAATTGTCTCTTGCGCTGCAGCCTGCTAGAATTTTTCACTACTCGCATCCTAATATCTCCATGTTTACAGAAGTTCGGAGCTTGTCTTTCAGCTTCCCTCCCTTTATTAAAAACCGAGTCTGTTGGCCACCACATTTTCATTAATTTTGTAATATAATGGAGCGTAATAATTGAAGAGACGAGGAATACCGCTTGTTTGAATTCCGGGAATACATTATTTGCTGTTTCTTTTTCTCCACATGACACACCACCTAATGAAATCGGTCTTGTAGATAATACTTCACATTTCCACCGGTAAATTATTGCAAAGGTAGACTGAAAACGTTTCGCATCCTTCGAACGACCGCTCCCTGTTACTCGGCGAGAAGAGGCCCCGAGCAAGACAAGCCCGCTGAGCACGCCAATAATTGTATCATCGCTCATCACCGCTGGCGCGTTACCGCGTAAAACAAATGTTGTGTTACGTGCCTTGCTTCAGTTGTGTGCGATAGCACGACGCACATAAACACAGTTAAATGAAAGGGAGAACATGTTCCCCTTCCCACCAACGCCAGAAAGAACGTTGTTAGTAAAGTAGTTGACCTATACGGGGGAAATATTAATAAAGTTGACAAACCGCAGGGACAGATTCCTGACTGGGGACGACGGAAAAAGGTACAACGAACAAGTGTGGAAACGCATCGTTACCACGGCAGATAGCGCTGACGAATGGAAATTCCTCTGACCACGTGCCATGTTTTCCTTGTGTGTAGCAGGCTGTGTGATTGACGCAGCGTGCTGAAAACAGCAGAATGATCCGGTGTTCATGTCGGGAACAAGCAGAGATGGTGTTTGAGTACGTCTAGCCCGATGGAAACGGCCAAGATGCAGAACCATGTCTTCCAAATCTGATGTACGCACAGTCCGCCGCCATTCTGCGCGTGCTTCTGTCTGAAACGACACAACTCAAAAAAAGTTTAATTTTATTCTACAAAATTCTTTTGACAAGATTAATGATAGGTTACCGCTGGATTATTATTTCTCCCACAGCTATGTAGCAACAATAGTTAACATGAATGAGATTTTCACTCTGCAGCGGAGTGTGCGCTGATATGAAACTTCCTGGCAGATTAAAACTGTGTGCCCGACCGAGACTCGAACTCGGAGTGCTAGTTTTGCAAGGTTCGCAGGAGAGCTTCTGTAAAGTTTGGAATGTAGGAGACGAGGTACTGGCAGAAGTAAAGCTGTGAGTACCCGGCATGAGTCGTGCTTCGGTAGCTCAGTTGGTAGAGCACTTGCCCGCGAAAGGCAAAGGTTCCGAGTTCGAGTCTCGGTCGGGCACACAGTTTTAATCTGCCAGGAAGTTTAATAGTTAACTTAGTTAGATTACACTGAGGTAGGATGTTGTTCCAAAGCCATGCAGAATTTGTTTACTAACTAACCCAGTAGTAGTAGTCGTTGTCACGTAACCTAATAAAAATCAGCTCACACAACACTCTAAAAACATCTGGTATAGCATCACATATCGGGCTGCAACATACTGCCTGAAGATGGGTAGAACCGACAAAGTGTTTCATATCACTCGGCAGCACACACAAGAAAGGATCCAAGAAAGAAACTGGCATGTGCACACTTGGCAAAATGAGTGGGACGAGAGTGATAAGGGCCGTCGAGTTTATTCCTTTTCCCCCAATTATCAGGGATCGGTTACGGTTGCTCCATGTGAAGCCCAGCTGAGACATGGTTCATTTTGTGACTGGACATGGCCCTCATCCCAGCCGCTTTCAGAAAGCAATCGCTGCTTATGAGTGGAAAATCCAAACAGTTCCTTTTGAAATGCATTAGATACAGTCATTTACGTAGCAACATAGAGCACGTAAGGGAAACAACACTTTACGATGCACTGAGGAACCCAGAGACATGGACACAGTTGAACGCAATCGCCAACAACACCTCAAAAGCAGAACACAGCTGACACAAACAGACTCATCAATACAGGAGGTGCAGAAGACGAAGACAGGCCGACGTAGATAGCTGAAGTAGCTCCAGTACTGACGATGAAACTACTGACAGTGACAACTCTGACAAAACGTAGATACACAAAACATACATAAAACACCTAGAACCTGCACAACTATTCATGACGATAGTAATCAAAGATTGCAATTTATATCTTATTATGAATGAACGTAATTAAAAGTAGAAGTAATCAGAATAGCCCGTGTATAGATTTTGTTGATGTGGTATTCAGTCCGAAGAGTGGTTTGATCCAGCTCTCCTAGCTACTCAGTCCTGTATGACCCTCTTCATCCCCGAATAACTACTGCAACCTACATCTTTGAGAATCCACTTAATGTATTCATCCCTCGGCAGCCCTCTACGATTTTTATCCCAAAAAAAAAATGTTCAAATGGCTCTCAGCACTATGGGACTTAACTTCTGAGGTCATCAGTGCCCTAGAACTTAGAACTACTTAAACCTAACTAACATAAAGATACCACACAAATCCATGCCCGAGGCAGGATTCGAACCTGCGACCGTAGCGGTCGCGCGGTTCCAGACTGTAGCGCCTAAAACCGCTCGGCCACCCTGGCCGGCTTTTATCCCCACACTTTCCTCCAGTACTAATTTGGTGATCCCTTGATGTCTCAGAATGTATCCTATCAACCCATCCCTTATTTTCTCTGTATGTACGTCTCTTCTCTTGCTCAAGTTGTGCCAAAAATTTCTTGTCTCCCCAATTCTGTTCAGTACTTCTTCGTTAGTTACGTGATCTACCCATCCAATCTTCAGCATTCTTCTGTAGCAACACACTTCGAAAGCTTCTATTCTCTTTCTGTCTAATCAGTTTATCGTCTATGTTTCACTTCCAGACGAATACCTTCAGAAAAGGCTTCCAAACACTAAACTCTGCATTCGATGTTAACAAATTTCTATTCTTCAGAAACGCTTTTTATTCCACTGTCAGTCCACATTTTATATTTTCTCTACTTTGGCCATTGACGGTTATTTTACTGCCCAAATAGCACAACTCATCCACTACTTTCAGTCTCTCGTTTCCTAATCTGTTGGGCTTAGCATCACCTGATTTCATTCGACTACATTCCATTACCCTTGTTGTGATTTTGTTGATGTTCATCTTATATCCTCCTTTCAAGACACAGTCCATTCCGTTCGACTGCTCTTCCAGGTCCTTTCCTGACAGAGTTAAAATGTCATCGGCAATCCTCAGAGGATTTATTTCTTCTTCCAGAACTTCAATTCCTACTCCAAATATTTCTTTGGTTTCCTTTATTGCCTGTTTAGTGTACTGATTGAATAATATCGGGGACAGTCTTCAACCTTGTCTCTCTCCCTTCTCAACTACTGCTTCCCTTTCATGCACCTCGACTCGTACAACTGCCATGTGCTTTATGTACAAGTTGTAAATAACCTTTCGTTCCGGTGTTTTATACCTGCTACTTTCAGTGATCACGAGTAGAGTATGCCAGTCAGAAGCGTTCTCTAGATCTACAAATGTTATAAATGTAGGTGTGCCTTTACTTAACCAAAGAATCGTCTTCTCAAGAATCGAAACTGATCTTCCCAGAGGTTTCCTTCTACCAGTTTTTCCATTATTCTGTACTGAATTCGTGTTAATATTTTGCAACTATTAATTATTAAATTGGCAGTTCGGCGATTTTCACACCTGTCAGCATCTGCTGCCTTTGGAATTCGAATTACTACATCATTCTTCAAGTCTGAGGACATTTCGCTCGCCACATACATCTTGCACGACGGATGGTAGAGTTTTGTTATAACTGGCTCTCTCAAGGCTATCCATAGCTCTAACGGAATATTATCTACTCAGAGGGCCTTGTTTGACTTACATTTTTCAGAGCTTTGTCGTATTCTTCTTGCAGTATCACATACCCACTCTCATCATCTTCATCCACTTTTTTTCCTGTAACATTGCTTTCAAACTCATCTCTCGTGTATAGACCCTCTGTATACTCCTTCTTTACTTAGGACTGGTTTACAATCTGGGGTCTTGATATTCATACCACTGCTTGCCTTTCCCCCAAGGCCTCTTTAATTTTCCTGTAGACGGTATCTATATTTCACCTAGTGAATTGTGCTTATAAATCATTAAATTTGTCCTCTAACCGTTGCTGCTTAGTAATTTTGGCACTTCCTGTCAGTCTCATTTTTTAAACGTTTGTATTATTTTCCGCCTGCTTCATTTGCTGCATTTTTAAATTTTGTTCTTTCATCAATTAAATTTAGTATGTGTTGTGTATCCAAGAATTTCCACTACTCCATGTTTTATTACCTGATTGATCCTCTGCGGATTCACTATTTCACCTCCTAATACATCTTCTGCTGCATTCCTTTCCCCTTTTCTGGTCAACCATTGGCTTATACTTCCTCTGAAGCTCTCAACAACCTCTAGTTCTTCTTAATTTCCTATCTTTTTTCAGTTTCTTCAGTTTCAATCTGCAGTTCATAACCAATAAAGTGTGGTCAGAGTTGTCACCTGCCCCTGGAAATATCTTACAATTTAAAATCTGATTCCTAAACCTCTGTCTAACAATTCTATAATCAGTCTGAAACCTTCCGGTGTCTCTACGTGTCTTCCATATACACAACATTCTCTTTTGGTTCTTGAAACTAGGGTTGCCGATGATTAAATTATGCTCTGTGTAAAATTCTACCAGCCTGCTTCTTCTTTCATTCCTTTATGCCAGTCCATATTCACCTACTATTTTTCCTTTTCTTACTGTTCCTACTACCGAATTACAATCCCCCATCACAATTACATTTTGATCTCCTTTAACTATCTGAATAATTTTTTTATCTGATCACATATTTGTTCAATCTCTTCATTATCTGCAGAGATAATCGGCATGTAAAATTGTACTACTGCGGTAGGTGTGGGTTTTGTATCTACGACAGCTAGGATAGTGCGCTCATTGTGCTGTTCATAATCACTTACCCACATTCCTATCTTCTTTTTCATTATCAAAGCCATTCGTGCATTACCACTATTTCACTTTGTCTTTGTAACCCTGCATTCACCTGACCAAAAGTTCTATTTGTCCTGCTACCGAACTCACTAATTTGACCTGTATACAACTTGAGCCTATCAATTTCCCTTTTTAAATTTTCTAACCTACTTTCCAAATTATGGGAACTGACAGTCCACTCTCTGACCTAAAGAATACCAGTTTTGGTTTCTCCTGCTGACAACATCCTCCTGAGTTGTCCCCGACTGGAGATCCAAGCACAGCAAGGCCGTTTTTGTTGATGTGACAAGTTCAGATCAGTCAATTATCCAGATGGTTGCCCCTGAAAATACCGAAAGGCTGCTGCCCCTCTTCAGGAACCACACATTTGTCTGGTGTCTCAACAGATAGCCCTCCGTTGTGATTGGCTATGTGTATCGTTGAAGCACGCAAGCCATTCCACCAACGATAAAGGCGATGGTTCATGGGAACTCGTGGATAGAAAGTGTTAAACCTGTACCCAATATTGTTAAGTAGTTAGATAATTGAACACGTCATTTAAATGTCATAATATGAATGTAATTTAAATGTAATATAAAGTAGGTAAGCAAAGTCAAACAGTGTAAATACACAACAGAAACAGATCATTGATGTTACGCAATAATACAAAATTATTGGGACCAGTGCTCAAAGAAGTTTATTTTTATTCCACAAAAATATTTTACGAGATGAGTAATACGTTGATAGCGGCTTTTTATATCTCCTTCAACTATGTAGGAACAGTACATAAATTAATTACATTACATTGAGCCAGGGTATTTTTCCGAAACCATTCAGAATTTGCTTACTATCTAACCTAGAAGTAGTATTTGCTATATAACCCTACAAATATAAACTCACACAGAAGACTATCAAACAACACCAACATAGTTTGGATCGCCATGGACTGAAGACATCTTGTTTTCCCGAAGAGATTTTCATGTGGATAATACTAAACTGGGTAGCAACCAATGTGGTCCCATTCCCCAGACGGTGCTATATCTACTCTGTCCTGTCTTCTTTTATTCTCTTTTGAAATTATACCATAATTTGTAGTTTCCTACTTCAAAATTCCTTAATATTTCTTTATAAAATAAGTGCCGCGCGGGATTAGCCGAGCGGTTTAGGGCGCTGCAGTCGTGGACTGGTCCCGGCGGCGGTTCGAGTCCTCCCTCGGGCATGGGTGTGTGTGTCTGTCCTTAAGATAATTTAGGTTAAGTAGTGTGTAATCTTAGGGACTGATGACCTTAGCACTTAATTCCAATAAGATTTCACACACATCTGAATATTTTTTTATGAAATAAGTGTAATTGCTGTAGGTAAATAAAAGATAACACGAGCAACAGTGCCCGTGGCCGCAACAGTGTCGCAAAATTATGGTGCGCGGTGGTGGCCATAGGTACTGGTTAAGAGGTCTTTGTGGAGGAGTATGGTCTGAATAAGGTAATGAGATGGCAGGCCCTACTAGTCATAGTGCAACGCGCAAAAAGGGCTTGAAATATTGTGTGATGTGGTTGGTGTCTGTGAGGGTACTTGTTTTGGTACGGTCGTGCTGCCCCTTGACCGTTTCCATCTGCTTGGCCTTAAACAGACGCCACCTACGTTTGTTCCCGACATGAATACCGTAACATGCTAGTGCTTACAGTACACTGCGTGAATTACATAGCCTGCAACACAGATGGAACACAGGGCTCGAAGCTAGAAGATCTGCCATTGGTCAGTGCTATCTACCGTGGCAACGATGCATTTCCGGGCACATGGTGATGGGACCTGTTTTCCTCCATTCCCAATCAGGAGTTTGTCCCTGCAGTTTTGTCGGTTATGTTAATGTTCACCCTGTAGTGTTCAAATCGCTCCAAAATTTTATGATTTCCTTACTTCAGTACCCACGAAAACAAAATTTCAGAATAGTCTATAAATATTCATTCCCCTCCACTGTTAGTGTTTTAGGCGCCAAGAACGATGCACAGGACAAATTTTCAGATCATCTGTCCCAAAGGGCAGATACGAAGATGATGTCAATTGACAGCTGTGTCCAATGATGAAGAAATGAATAAGAATTAAATTCAGTATCTGCCTTAAATAACCGTTAATTGTTCTAGTTTTACTTGAGTATCTTCCACATTTCGGAATACGTGAAAGTTAATTTGCGTATCGTTGTCGAATGTTAATGTTGCACTATTTATGTATTTATTCATTTATTTGTTTATTTACGCGTCAAGTTCCGTAGGACCAAATTGAGGAGCATATCTCGAAACTCATGGAACATGTTACTGCATGAAATTACAACATAAAAGTAATAACAGATAAAAATAAAATGTTTATGAACCCCAAAAAAGTCATGCCATAAGTTTAAGTACACGCAGTCAGCAATATAACATAAGAATCAGCTTAATTTTTCAAGGAACTCCTCAACAGAATAGAAGGAGTGACCCATGGGGAAAGTCTTCAATTTAGATTTGAAAGCGCATGGATTACTGCTAAGAATTTTGAATTCTCATGGTAGCTTATTGAAAATGGATGCAGCAGTATACTGCACATCTTAAGGAAGTCCAATCCAAATGAAGGTTGGATTTCGGCCAAGTATTAACTGAATGAAAGCTGCTTATTCTTGCGAATAACCTTATATTGTTAACAAGAAAGAACATTAAATATATATTGTGTGGCCAATGTCAAAATACCCAGATTCGTGAACAGGGATCGACAAGAAGTTCGCGAACTTACAGCACTTATTACCCAAACCACCCGTTTCTGAGCCATAAATATCCATTTAGACTGGGAAGAGGTATCCAAAAAAGTAACATACGACATAAGCGATTGAAAATAAGCAAAGTAGACTAATTTTCGTGTCGAAAATTCACTTACTTCAGATACCGTCCGAATAGTAAAAATGACAGCATTTAGTCTTTGAACAAGGTTCTGAATGTGGGCTTTCCACGACAATTTACTATCTATGTGAACACCTAGAAACTTGAACTGTTCAGTTTAACTAATTGTATGCCCATTCTGTGAAATTAGAAGTCCACTTTCGTTGAATTGCGTGTCAGACACTGCAAAAACTTAGTCTTACTATGATTTCGAGTTAGTATATTTTCTATGAGCTATGAACTTATGTCATGAACTGCACTATTTGAAACATATCCAATTTTGCAAGCAATGTCCTTTACTACCAGGCTAGGGTCGTCAGTAAACAGAAATATTTTACAGTTACCCATAATAATAGTGGGCAAATCATTAATACAACTAAGGTACAGGAGTGGCCCCAACACTGATTCCTGGGGCACCCAACATTTGACCGTACCCCACTCACAGCTCCCATCACAGCCATTCTCATCACTGTGTATAATGACCTTTTTCTGTCTGTTGTTAAAGTAAGAGGTGATCCAGTTGTGAGCTGCCCCCCACATTCCGCAATGTTCCAATTTCTGGAGCAATATTTTGTGATCAGCACTATAATACGCCTTAGTTAAATCAGAAAATATGCCCATCCAGTGCCTCACAGAGAAAAGAGAATATATTGCATTTTTCAGTTGTTAAACGACTTCTAAAGCTGGACTGTACATTTGATAGCAAATCGTGTGATATAAAATGATCAATTATTCTTACATACACAGCCTTTACAATAACTTTAGCCAACAATGATGGCTTACAAATAGGTCTAAAACTGTCTACATTATCCCTTCCTCCCTTATCATAAAGCGGCTTTACTACTGAGTACTTTAGTCGTTCAGGAAGCTGACCATTTGTAAAGGAAAAATTACAAATATGGCTAAGTACAGGACTAACATTATCAGCACAGTACTGTAACGTTCTGCTAGGAACTCCGTCATATCCATAAGAGCCTTTGGACTACATTGATTTAATTATTGATTCAATCTCCCCCTTGTCTGCATCACAGAGGAGTATTTCAGACATCAATCTCGGAAAAGCATTTGCCAAGAAAGTTATATGATTCCCTGTAGAAACTAAATTTTTATTTAATTCACCAGCAATGCTCAGAAAACGATAGTTAAATACAGTACATATATCTGATTTATCAGTAACAGAAATATTTTTACTACGAACTGACTTTATATCGTCGACCTTGTGCTGCTGACCAGACACTTCCTTCTCAACTGACCATATGGTTTTAATTTTATCCTCTGAATTAGCTATTGTACTTGCGTACCACACACGCTTTGCATTCCTAATAACACTTTTAAGCATCTTACAATACTGCCTGTAATGGGCCACTGTAGCTTCATTATGACTACGTCTAGCATTTCAATACAATACCCACTCTTCTACGTGATATCCTTATCCCACTAGTCAGCCACCCAAGCTGCCTTTTACTGCTAGTACCGCGTTTAGAACGTTCTAATGGAAAGCAACTCTCAAAAAGCATGAGAAATGTGTTAAGGAAAGCGTTACATTTGTCATCTATGTTATCGGCACTATAAACATCCTGCCACTCTTGTCCGTTAACGAGTTTTAAAAACTCTCTGTTGTCGTTGGATTAGCTTTCCTACATAGTTTGTAATTATATGTGACATTTGTTTGAGGACAAAAGCCTTTTAGTGTTAAAATTTGTACATCATGGTCTGAAAGGCCGTTCACACTTTTACTGACAGAATGCCCATCTAGCAACGAAGAATGAATGAAAATATTGTCTATGATTGTGCTACTGTTCCAATGCTCCCTAGTTGAAAAAAAGCACAGTCTTCATGTGACACATCGATGTCAGGAGGGTAAAACTTACTCAGTATGTACCTGGGACATTGTCATGTCATATAAGTTAATAATAAATATTTTTGGACCTTGAAGTTTTGAAGTCTTAAATAAGAATCAATGAAAATGTATTTGACTATGCAAGTTTTGTCAAGTTGTCCAAAATACGAGTATGACAGTTTTTACAGATGTCTGGCACTTGCTGTCCTTTTGTAAATATGATTAACTGACTCTAAATTTGCTGACAAGCAATTAAGGAAATAGCGTTACATAATAAAGAAACATTTTTAGAGCAATGAAGCCACCAAATAACAAGATAACAAAGATATCTGCGGGCGGTGAAATGGAGAAATTCTTATTTTCTTTCTACCGTTCAGTTCTGATAAATAGCGTAGGCTCTACAGATCAAAAGGGAGTTGCCTTATAACTGGAATGACAGATAAGTAATGGACCACCTTCTGGTTTAATCCTGCAGACTATTTGTGACCGGAAGGAAGCTTTCGCGAGAGTTATTGAGGCTATCACGATTGACCGTTGCCGCTCCTGAAAGCTATCGGCAGTAATCTCTCAAGAGACAAAACTGCCGACTGATCCTCTCTCGTTCATTTCGAGAAGTAAAATTAGTCATTGGAGGGCAGAAATCGGATGACCGGACACTAATTCGTCAGAATTCTTTTGTGCCTTACAGAACATTTCATACAGCCTGTTTTAATTCACAGAACTGTCCGAAGTCCACTTTTCAAAGATTTTCTTTTCAGGAAGAAAAAAACGGCTTTTTGATATCCGTAATATTATCTTAAGCAACATTTTCCAATGTCCTATTCTTAAAAAGAATCCGCTTCAATATGATTGAGGGAATAATTAAGAAAGAATGAGTCAGAGGAACCGAAAGATATGCAACTCTTATTTTACGAATTGTGAGAAACAATTTGGTGTTAACAGATAACCTTTTCGAAGTCTGTAACTGCGCCAGTAATGATGTATATAAGGAATTACTGCACCACATACGTTTTTTCAAGCATTGTACGACCCGTTTCGGAACTTTGTTTCCATTTTGAGGCGCTGTAGGCTTTCACGCCAGCAATGTCCGTGGATTTCTGTTGTCTAAAGAACGCAGAGCATCTGTAAGCAGCTACACAAAGAATATTTTTTGCGACATTATCTCGCAAAAACCCCTGTTTTTATATTTTACAATTTTTTGATTGCAGTAAGACCGTAAAACGACTACTATAGGACAGGACAAGAAGAGAAACACACACGAGGACACTGAATACAGTACAAATGTAAACGTGCATAACACTTAAAAAACGGGAATCAATACCTGAAACGCGGCACGCTACGCTTGAAAAATCGTAACTGTTGCAGTACTTTATTTTTTGGCTCATTAAGGAAGATGTTATCTGATGACGTCACAGTTTAATAACCAAGAGTCAGGGATTCATTGTTTTAAGTCGCAGCTTTTGTTAGTTGCAATTCGTCATCGCCTAGATCATTGCGTCTCTAGATGCATCATGTGATCAAAAGTATCCGGACACCTGGCTGAAAATGACTTACAAGTTCTTAGCGCCCTCCATCGATGATGCTGGAATTCAGTATGGTGTGGCGAACCCTTGGCATCCACTCTCGCACGCGTACGTTCAATCAAATGCTGGAAGTTTTCTTGAGGAATGGCAGCCCATTCTTCACGGAGTACTGGACAGAGGAGGGGTATCGATGTCGGTGAGCCTAGCACGAAGTCGGCGTTCCAAAACATCCCAAAGGTGTTCTATGGTATTCAGGTCAGGACAGTCCATTACAGGGATGTTATCGTCGTGTAACCACTCCGCCAATGGCCGTGCATTATGAACAGGTGCTCAGTCATGTTGAAAGATGCAATCGCCATCCCCGAATCGCCCTTCACATTGGAAGCAAGAAGGTACTTAAAGTATCAATGTGGGCCTGTGCTGTGATAGTGGCATGCAAAACAACAAGGGGTGCAAGCCTCCTCCATGAAAAACACGACCATGCCATAACACCACCGCCTCCGAAGATTACTGTTGGCACTACACACGCTGCCAGATGACGTTTACCGGGCATTCGCCATACCCACACCCTGCCATCGGATCTCTACACTGTATACCATGATTCATCACTCCACACAACATTTTTCCACTGCCCCATCGTCCAATGTCTACGCTCGTTATACAAAGCGAGGCTTCGTTTGGCATTTACCGGCCGCTCGATCATGAAATCCAAGTTTTCTCCCCTCACCTCATAGTACTTGCAGTGAATCCTGATGCAATTTGGAATCCCTGTGTGATGGTCTTTAGATGTCTGCCTATTACACATTACGACCTTCTCCAGCTGTCGTCAGTCTCTGTCAGTCAACAGACGAAGTCAGCCTGCACGCTTTTGAGCTGTATGTATCCTTTCACGTTTCCACTTCACTATCACATCGGAAACAGTGGACCTAGGGATGTTTAGGAGTGTGGAAATCTCTCGTACAGACGTATGACACAAGTGAGACCCAAACACCTGACGAAGTCCTTGAGTTCCGCCGAGCGCCCCATTCTGCTCTCTCACGATGTCTAATGACTACTGAGGTCGCTGATATGGAGTACCTGGCAGTAGGTGGCATCACAACGTACCCAACATGAAAAACAATGTTTTTAAGGTTCAGTTTGTTTCCGACTTGAGGGATGTGTTGGTGTGTGTGTGTGTGTGTGTGTGTGTGTGTGTGTGTGTGTGTGTGTGTGTCAGAGTGACGGAAACTTAATGCATATTGTAACACATGCGTCAAGGATTGTGTCTACCAGGTCGGTCAGTTATGCCTGGCTTGTTCTTTGCAGATTTGGATATAAGCAATAGTACCTCAGCTGATGGGATACCACATGCAGAACGGAAAATGGTATGTCATATTAAAGTGTGCCCGTAAATAAGCCAGAGGAGTCGCTGTTCTGCTGATTATTGTAGAAATTCATTATTTCTTGTAAATTATTAATCTGCATCATGCTGGACGTAGAATAACGATATACGACACGATAAAAATCCACAACCACGTTTATACAGCATCTGGGTGGGAATATTTTTTAATGTGAAAATTCCATTGACTGCTTGCATCACCCGAAGCTAACCACTCGCATCATCAATTTTGGAACTTTCCAGACGTTCCACTTCTTAAGTAGTTCTTCTTACTCTCTCGTCACGTCTTACTACATTATATTCTGTACGTTCCAAGTACCCGAAACACCAGTCTAGTCATTTTCGCTATCATTTTAAAAGTTAGCTGAACAATTAGCGTCTTAACTGTGTTAGTTTATTTAGAGTCTTGTACCACAAGGAACCAAGGGAGAGGATGTTGTTATGGGTGGCCGGTATACTGTATTCTGCAACACAAATGCACATTTGGATTAATACAGCTCTTTATTTACATGAACATTTACTTAGCTGAATAGATACCATGTGTTGTGTTACGAGCTTATCAGTAGCTGTACTCTTGCAGACAATAACGGTAATCCTGCTATAGCCACTAATCTGATCGCTATGTGCTGTCATGGCCTGGGGCGTGAGCTGAGCCAGCTCAGCAGTAATATACTGACAGACACCGACTGGGACGAGTGAGTCAAGCCAGTGAGGGCCTCCGGTCAGTGGCGGTGGCCTAAATACGAGCAGTCGAGCAGACGTTGGCGGCGTGTTGCTTGTGCATGTGTCTTTGGCCTCTCTCCTGATAGGCGTGCTTGATTCAGTGCCTACTATCGATCTTCCCACAGCCGCGCGGGACTATCCAAGTGGTCTGAGGCGCTGCAGTCGTGGATTGTGCGGCTGGTCCCGGCGGAGGTTTGAATCCTCCGTCGGGCATGGGTGTTTGTGTTTGTCCTTAGGATAATTTAGGTTAAGTAGTGTGTAAGCTTAGGGACTGATGACCATAGCTGTTAAGTCCCAGAAGATTTCACACACATTTGAACATTTTCCGACCTTCCTGCAACATCTTTGCCGACCAGTGTGCTGGCGACTGCTTACACCAGCGCAGTTTACATTCCCTAGAAAATAAAATATGCATGATCAGTTCTGCCTCTTTTTTTATTCATTATGCAGTGTACCGTTCTGTTTTGCACAAGATATAAAATCTTTTACCCAAGTTATCACGTAAATGTTCTTCAAGAGCAAATGACCATACGGTAATTTTTCTATGCAGCATGGCCCAGGTAGACTGTTTATTTTCACTTGCTTGGGAGGTATACAAAACTACAGACAAGTGAACACACATTCCTACAAGTTCAAAATAAACTGAGTTTACGAAGTGAATGAGGCCCTAACGAATCTGGGAAATAGCAAAGTCGGCATAGAAATACAACAGTTCCATATCAGTAACCACTCCAGACCAGAAAACAAACTGCATCAACTACGCTGTAGCTGTAGAGTAGGGAGAGCAGGGAACCTGGGCCACAGGCTCAGCTACCAGCGAACAGCCACCACCAGGTGGTGCCACGTGGCGTGATGTGCCTACCTTGGCAGTAGACCCCCGCAGCCCCTGCCTGCAGCCTTAGTACCTCTGGCACATCCAGGTAGGTGCTAGGTGGGGAATCCGAATCACTGTTGGATACAAGAGTAATTGCAACCTGAGAGCTTTCACGGGTACATGAAATGGAAAGCAAATCGAAACAAATATAAATGCTAGAGACGATGTGTTTTGGAATGTTAGGCAGATAGTATCAAAGGTAAACTATTTCCTTTATTAGGGCTCAGTAATTTAATGAGTATAGTTAGCAAGATCAACAAGTACCTATCTCAGAATCGAGAACCCACTACTGTCATGCTTCCAATGTCGACTGCTGCCTATACCAGGAGTTATTGGTGTCGGTTACAGCACTTGAATGTTCGATGTTCGCTACTGCTCCTTGGGAACACATAGGGGACTCAAGGACATGGAGGAGCCTCGGATTACTCAGTGAATCTATGGATTATGTAGACTAGACGTAATAACATTGGTAACGTTATTTTTACTTCATTCTTGGCCCGCATCTCGTGGTCGTGCGGTAGCGTTCTCGCTTCCCACGCCCGGGTTCCCGGGTTCGATTCCCGGCGGGGTCAGGGATTTTCTCTGCCTCGTGATGGCTGGGTGTTGTGTGCTGTCCTTAGGTTAGTTAGGTTTAAGTAGTTCTAAGTTCTAGGGGACTTATGACCACAGCAGTTGAGTCCCATAGTGCTCAGAGCCATTTGAACCATTTTTGAACTTCATTCTTGCATGAAACGCATGTTAGACTGTCCCAAATATTAAACAGTATGAGAAAACACTGTCTCTTACAAACAGGAATTGCTGGATGTTTAATATCATACAGCCGCCTGAGGATGTAATGTTACTCCTATACCAGAGACTACTGTTCTGTAGGTCATGACAATTTACTTCGCCGTCTGGTACCTTCAGTGGAAGGAAATCCTGGTCATATCAAGAATTTCTTCTCATCTCGTGTAACTTTGAGAACCCATTTCATACATAGAGTGTTACATTTACTGGTATGTGTTTAATGTCGACAGCTGAACACTGTTACAGCCTAACTTCTACACACTAGACACATTAGAACTAGAACGTTGAGACACTGTCTGCATTAATGAAATAACTGATCTACTTCAACGAAAAGCAGCAAGTATCTTGAAACAGCTCCATCGCTGGTTATTTTTAAGTTGGCATTTGTCTCTAACCATCGTGTAGTTCTTTTTATACCGACGGATATTGATTTCTCCTTTGAGAGCGCAACAGAAGCTTCGCGCTACCAAAGTTAGGTAAGGAGATGCTAGCACGCAATTTTCGCAATATCGAATTTGCGTTCTGTTGTTCACTGCTCTCCTTTGATTCCCGAACGTTCCTTTGGAAGCGGAATTACTTCGAAAGCCTCTTTACAGGATCAACATCCCGAAAGAGCACTGTGAAAGCTGCTTAAGGGTTCGCCCTCAAAGTCTTGAGGCGAAGATGCTTACTGCATCCTTCACACAGTTCCTCAAGATGAATTGACCCTATGGATTCTCGAAACTCAAAACTTTGTAACAGCTGTCGGCTACTTTCGAGACATAGAAGAAGAACTTCTCCTGATGTCATGTAGGATGTCCGTAGTACACGTCGATAACAGTAACTGGTGTGTGGTGTTGATCGAACTTGGTTCAAATGGTTCAAATGGCTCTGAGCACTATGGGACTTAACTGCTGTGGTCATCAGTCCCCTAGAACTTAGAACTACTTAAACCTAACTAACCTAAGGACATCACACACATCTATGCCCGAGGCAGGATTCGAACCTGCGACCGTAGCAGTCGCGCGGTTCCAGAACCGCTCGGCCACTCCGGCCGGCGATCGAACTTGGTCTAGCCGGTTCGAATCCGGGGCCTGTAATGATAATGGGCTCCTCTAGGTCACCTCAGCGTCCTGCAGTATTGCTAGTTACCGATAATTTCAAATGTTACTAGAAATTCCGAAAAAAATACTGGACATCTCTGTCTTTGGTCTAGAATATAATGGAGTACTTTCCCAAAGAAAATTCTTACCAGCTTCTAAGACAAAAGAATAAAGTAACGTTAGAAGGAGATATTAAGAAAAACTTTTTTTATTTCAACATGTGGAAAAAACAGAACCATTGACATATTTGGCCTGATAATAATATATGAACGTTCTCAAAGCTTAGAGGTGCATGTGATACATATTTAATTGGGAAATCGTGAAAGCATATCGAGATAAAAAGTACAATACCATAAGAGGTGTGAAACTGTGCTCCCTGCTGAATTTGCGTTGTGTAGGACCCTGCAGAAACTTTGAGCGAGAAACTTGTTAGTAAAACCATGATATTAATTTTTGTAGGATCTGAGACGTCATTATTGTATTGTGTCACGTTTGAACGAATTTTATTTACAAGAGACTCCTTTGCGTCACAGAGCTCTAGCACTTGTATGCCACTGTGTGAAAGCACATTCAGTGACTTAAATAATACATAACAAATAGTACCTAACTAGCGAGTGACGTAAGTTCATCGTATATGGTACTTTTCTGACAGGGCACGACAGAAACAGTATCCCTAGGAGGAGTGAAGCCTAATGTTGTCGGTATCTATGAAAGACAACAGCTGCAGCACGTGACAAGGGACAGAGGCAAGAAGCACACTGGCAACTCTGCAAAGCATTCTCTGTCTGTGTGAGAAGCAAGTAACATATTAGCCTTATGAAATATACAACAACTTCAAACACGTCTTCCGCCTTCAAGTGGACCATAGAAAACAATTGCGTCCCTTGGGGATCAGCCTACGAAACATCTTTTCTCAAATGTTCACCTATAAACACCGCAAATCACATTCTCACGCATGTACGGAATATACAATGTGCCACTACTAGTCATTTTCTTTCCTATTCCACTCGCAAATAAATCCAGGGAGAACCGACTATCTATAAAACTCGCTACGAGCATTAATCTCCTTTATCTCGTCTTCGCGGTCCTTACACGAAATATACGTTGGCAGTAGTAGACTCGTTCTGTTGTCAGCTACAAATGCCGGTTCTCAATATTTTCCCACCAGCGTTTCTCGAAAAGGACGTTGTTTTCCTCCAGAGATTCCCATTTCAATTCACGAAGCTTCTGTTTAACAGTAGCGTGTTGACATAATCGACCGTTAACAGATCTAGCTGCACACTTCGGAGTTGCTTCGATTTCTTCCTTCAACTCAAACTTATCGGGATCCCTAACACTCGAGCAGTACTCCAGAATGAGCCGCATAGGTTTTGTGTACGCAGTCTCCATAGCTGATGAGCTACACTATCCTAAAACTCTCCCAGTAAAATGATGTCCACCATTCGTCTTCCGTAATACAAACCACACGTGAACTTTCCATTTGATGTCGCATTGTAACTTTACGCACGCATATTTAATCGACGTGAGTTTGCAACGCATCAGCATTTTACCTTATTCACCTGCATTAACTCACAGTTTTCTACATTTAGAGCCAGCTGCAGTTCATCACGCGAAATAGAAATTCTGTCTATGCCATCCAGTATTCTCCTACAGTCACTCAATGACGTTACGTAGTCATCAGCAAACAATTTCTGCTGACACTATCCGCGATCTCGTTCATGTATACAGTGAATAAAAGCAGTCCTTCCACGCTTCCCTGGAGCACTATTGCCGATACCCACGTCCCCGACGAAAACTCGCGGTCGAGGGCAACATACTTGGTTTCATTATTTAAGATCGCTTAGAATCACTCACATATCTGGGAACCTATTTCGTATGCTTGAAATTCTGGGGCGTCCTGTCAAAAGCGTTCACGAAATTTTCTGTTTGTGTTAGTACAATATTACTGCCATCGGGGAGGAAAATTATGTAATGGAAAATGTGCTTCATGGAATTTACATTGAGCTGACATTGTTGCAATGCTTATGTGAAGTAATTATTACTGTTACTACTGTATCATTATAAGAGTGTGTAGCTCAAGTAGTATAAACATTACTCTGTAACAAAATCTCTATGGATGCCTGGTCAGATCTAAGAGGACGACAGAAGATCCTGTTCTTATGGGGTGAAATAAATCCATAAATAAAACAAGAAGACAATTACTTCCAAAGTCAACTCCGATCGAGTCCGTTCGTCTGAGTAAAATGTCCGACCAGCTTTACTGTTCAATATACGATCCCCTATGCATCAGGAAACTTCCAAGTATATTCTACACATATTACTCGTCAGCCGTTCATTGCTCCATGCTATAGAACTGTTTAGTGTCAAAAGAGTGTAAGTTTCGTTTGCTCAAGCCTCATGCTGTTTTGGTCACAGTGAAACAAACATTATGTAGATTTCTTCTGATGAGCCGGTGACTGCCGCTGATGCAATCCTTCTCCCTCTCCTCAGGTACATCAGGCGACTAGAATCGCCGTCTGGACGACGGCCGTCATGACGTCACTCCGCACTGTGCCACCGTACTGAGGAAACAACTAGACGTAAGTATCGCGGGCAACGCAAGAAATATACTTTGCTTTTCTGCTTGCATACGTTCCCCTATTAACTACGCTGCCGTTTACCGTACTCATTTCAGCCATAGGACTGTAAGAAAACTCATTTACAAGATATTTAATTGCAGACGAATTTTTATTTATTTCTACATTTATTATACAGATGATTCAGGCTAATCACTTGTATCATGTATAGCCTATGATCTCGTTGTATCACAGTTTTTGGGGTTCAATTATCATCGCTGAACTATGGTGGGTTATTTTTTCACAACACAATTCTGCCTCCTCTAGATATTCGCGCTTTGTTACAGAGTAACCCCAATAAACCACAAAAGGGCCGGCCATGGTGGCCGAGCGGTTCTAGGCGCTTCAGTCCGGAACCGCGCGACTGCTACGGTCGCAGGTTCGAATCCTGCCTCGGGCATGGATGTGTATGATGTCGTTAGGTTAGTTAGGTTTAAGGAGTTCTGAGTTCTAGGGGACTGACGACCTCAGATGTTAAGTCCCATAGTGCTCAGAGCCATTTGAACCAAACTACAAAAGACAGCACCGACTACGCGCCAGTATATCGTGTCGATGGCTGCAGTCTGGTTTCTACAGTGGTCTTCTTTCGCAACGTATTGTCAGGTGTCAACTGTCCAGAATAGCGGCAATGAAAGTAGCGGCAAAATTTTGCACTGTATGTTATCGGTATTATACAGAAACATAGCTGTTACAGATTAGTCGTTGCTCATTACTTTCTTTTCTGAAGGGTATCACGACTAACTGTTATTCGAACTGTCTTTTCTACTTTCCTCAGAGGTAGTACGAGTGTCGACAAGAAGTATACTCTGCTATTTATTTCATGGCTTTACTCTGAAAAAAAAGGTACAGTTTACTTCTTTTCAACTTTGGGATAATTGCACTACACAATGAGAAAATATACTAATTTATCGTTATCGTGAACTTATACACTTAGTATAAAGAGTCGATACAGAATAACGTGAAATTTTTCTGTCCTTTCAGCTCAGATCGCACTGAAGCTAAGTCGAATTGAACAGTCGATATGTACGTAGGTTGAACGAATAGAGGTCAGAAAAATATGGTTCCCACACAAGCCTCTCACGCCATCTATTTCTCACGCATCGTGTTTCACTTCACAGCAATAATGAAAAGTACCTGGGGATGAAAAATAATTGTACGAGTACGAAATCTGCCGACACTACCCGAGTCGGGCACGAACTCCTTCCGTTAAAGGAAACTATGAGGAGTAACGAAGCGGTGCAGCCAGAAACGAAACGGTACAAAAAAAATGGTTCAAATGGCTCTGAGCACTATGGGACATAACTGCTGAGGTCATCAGTCCCCTTGAACTTAGAACTACTTAAACCTAACTAACCTAAGGACATTATACACATCCATGACCGAGGCAGGATTCGAACCTGCGACCGTAGCGGTCGCGCGGTTCCGGACTGTAGCGCCTAGAACCGCTCGGCCACCCCGGCCGGCGAAACAGTACATTGAGTTTCGTGGCATATTCGTGACTCCCTGGAATATTACTACAAAAGTCATATTTATTAACAAAATCCAATCAAGAAAACTGACAATGGCCAAGAAAGCAGTGTGCTGACCACACGCCACTTCATATCCGAACCCATTGACGCCTTTGGGCTGAGGATGTCGTGGTTATCGGTCGTTGCAGTTGGACCTCCAAGGCCTGTTCGGACGGAGTTAAGTTTAGTTTAGTAACAACGTACCTACCGCGAAAGCACAGAGTACCCTCATTCTGTGTAGTAGAACATAGCACTTCTTTATACGAGGACGTTCCGAAAAGTAATGCCTCTGAATTCTTTGTATGACAAATCTTAAAACCTTTTAAGTAAAGCAAACTTAATTCACATTCTGCATTTTTATTCTTGAAAGCCACATACATATTTCTCAGCACAGTATCCCTGGCGAAGAACATATTTCTCCCAAGAGAAACTGATACCGTCAGTGTAGAATGTTTGACTTCGTTCACTGAGGCACAGCCTCACCTATGCTTCCACCGCTTCATCACTACCGAAGTGAATGAGAGTTGGAGGGGAACACATGAGGTATGAGCCAGTATTACAGCTATGTTAATACTATTATGGAGATGTGTGATGTAGGAGAAAATGCTGTGATGCATATTGCATTTCAAGAGGCTGCATCAGACGAGTACAAAAGTGTGGAAATCTAAACAATTATTTAATGCAGCGATGTGAGTGCGACACCTAAACACTTCCATTAGGTATGGTTCTCTCTATGACTACACTATGAAACGAGAAAAAGAAAAAGTCGTGGGACAGCGGCATGTACATATAAAGATGACGTGCACAAGGTAAAGTATCGCCTATACAAGGTATAAAGGAGCAGTGCAATGGTGGACTTGCCATTTGTATTCAGATGATTCATGTGAAAGGGTTGCCGACGTGATTATGGCCGCACGACGAAAATCGAAAATTAGCGGACCTTGCGAATGGCAGTTGGACCTAGACGGATGGGATATACCATTTCGGAAATCGTAAGGGAATTCAGCATTCCGAGATTCACAGCGTCAGGTGTGTTCTGAGAATACCAAATTTCAGGCATTACGTCTCACTATGGACAACTCTATGGCCGACGGTCATCACGTAACGACCGAGAGCAACGGTGTTTGCGTACAAATTGTCATTACTATCAGACAACCAACATTGTGTGAAATAACCGCAGAAATCAATGTGGAACCATCGACAAACGTATTCGGGTTACGACAGTGTGGCGAAAGTTGGCGTTAATGAGCTGTGACAGCAGACGGCCGACGTTAGCTCTGCACCGCGTGTCCTGAGCTCCTGACCATTTCGGTTGGACCACAGACCACTGGGAAACGATGACTTGGTCAGATGAGCTCCGATTTCATTTGGTAAGAGCTGATGGCAGGGTTCGAGTGTGATGCAGACCCCACGAAGCCATTCATCCATGTTGTCAACAAGGCACTGTGGAAACTGGTGGTGGCTCCGTAATTGTGTGTGCTGTGTTTACATGGAATACATTACATGAAGTATGCCGGGTCGCCGGGTCGAATTGAAACGATCGTTGACTGGAAATGGTTATCCTACTTGGACACAATTTGAGCTCTTCGCAGACTTCACGTTCACAAACAACGAGGGTATTTTCATGGATGACAATGCACTATGTCACCGAGCAGCAGTTGCTCACTACTGGCCTGAAGAACATTCTGGACGATTAGAGCGAATGATTTGGCCACCAAGATCTCCCAGCATGAGTCCTATAGAACATTTACGGTACATTATCCAGAGGTCATTTCGTGCACAAAATCTTGCAACGGCACCACTTTCGTAATTGTGGACGCCTATGGAGGCAGTATGGCTTAGTATTCTGTAGGGGACTTCGAATGACTTGTTGAGTTAATGCTTCGTCGAGATGCTGCACTACGCCGGGAAAAAGGAGGTTTTCTTTTAGGGCGCAAAAAGAACTGGGGTCATAAGCGCCCACGTGAAAACTATAGAACACGAAGATAGAGAGCAGTTAAAAAAGGACTAAACGTCAGTACCAATTGAGTTAAGAGAAGACAGCTAAAAATAGGGACGTGGAGAAAGGGCTTCAAATGATACCCTACAGAAACGGAGGTCCAAAACTAAAAATTAAATCGTCTTTGACATATTGCTTTGACGGATAAAAAGTAAAACGCTGTCGACAGTTAGCACGTCATTTGCTAAAACGGCCCATAACTCAGACGGCAAACCCAAGCGGGACCGTAAACGGTAAAAAAATGGACATTCTCTCAGGGAGTGGCTGACAGTTAAAACTTGGGCGCAATGTGTACAAAGTAGTGAGGGGGGGGGGGGGGGGCGCTACTTGTCAAATGACGCTGGCTAAAAAGGCAGTGCCCAATACGCAACCTAGTTAAAGTTACCTCCTCGCGGCGGGAGGGCCGAGAGGAGGTCGTCCAAGCCGCTGGAAGAGACTTAATAATTTGGAGCTTATTTCCATGAAGAGAGGACCAATGGCGATGCCAGACACCACCTCCTGACAGACGGCAACACATCATTGCAGGAAATATAGCTGGCGGGCTGAGGTACTAGGATTACAGCCTTGGCAGCAGCGTTAGCAGCCTCGTTTCCAGGCAGACCGACATTATCAGGAAACCACATAAACTTCACACTGGCTCCACCAAGAGTGAGCAAGTAACAGTTGCCCTGGACCTGTTCCACTAAGGGATGGTCAGTGTACAGCGCACATAGGCTTTGATGGGCGCTGAGAGGGTCTGAGCATAGCACCCAATTATAAGTCTGTGTCGCCGGATTTACTCCGTGGTCGGATACAGGCTGAAGAGCTATGCTGTAAGTACTGGGAAGTGTGCCGGAAGCCGATATCTAAAGACGTTGGCGCCAATGACGAAGGCACAGCCGACACCACGGTCAGTCCGAGAGCCATCAGTGTACACAAAGGTACTATCGCGAAATTCCATTCGAAATTCGTGAAACTGAAGACGATAGAGCAAGACCGGAGTAGCGTCCTTAGGAAGCGAATGAAGGCCAAGGCTAACACGAGCCACGTCACGAAGCCAAGGTGGTGAAGGGTTCACACCCACCGGGAAAGTTGCAGGTAGTGTGAAGTTAAGCTGCCGGAACAAGCGCCGAAAGCGGACTCCAGGAGGTAATAGAGATGAGGGACCCGCCCTGTACTGGCGATCAGAGGAACCGTCGAAGAAGGAGGCATAGGATGGGTGGCCATGCATGACAGAGAAACGGCATGCATACCTGCTGGGGAGGAAGTCATGGCGATAGGACAGTGGTAGTTCAGCAGCTTCAGCATACAGACTCTCAACCGGGCGAGTGTAAGAGGCGCCAGTGGCCAAACGGATGCCACGATGTTGGATAGTGTTGAGACAGTGTAAGAAGGATGGACGTGCAGACGCGTACACAAAGCACCCATAGTCTACTTTCGAACGGACAAGGAACAGGTACAAACGGAGGAGGGTGTTTCGATCGGCTACCCAGGAAGCACCATTGCGGACACGTAGCACCCTGAGAGACTGCGGGCTGCCAGGTAAGAGACATGGGAGGACCGAGAGAGTTTAATATCAAGCGTGAGCCCCACGAACTTCGTAGTTTCAGCGAACGGAAGAGCAACAGGCCCAAAATGGAAAGACGGTGGAAGAAACCATTTGCGCCGCCATAAATTCATACGGACGGTTTTGTGAGTGGAAAACGGAAGCCACTGTCGATGCTCCAGGTGGAAAGACGATCAAGGCATCGCTGAAGGCGCCGCTCGGTGAGACAGGTCCGTGAAGAACTGCAACAGATGGCAAAATCGTCAACAAAAAGGGAGCCCGAGCTGCCCTGTTGGAGACGGCCCTCTATAGGGTTAATAGAGATACCAAAGAGGACGACGCTCAGGACGGAACACTGAGGCACACAGTTTTCCTGGATAAAAGTGTCCGACAAGGGAGAATCCACACGCACCTTGAAAAACCGGCCTTTTAAAAATTCCTGAAGGAAACGGGGCAGGCGGCCATGGAAGCCCCACGTGTAAAAAGTACGGAGGATACCAGTTCTCCAGCAGGTGTCGTAGACGTTATCCAAATCGAAAAACACGGCCACAATCGGGGATTTCCGCAGAGAACCATTCATGACATGGGCGGACAAGGTAACAAGATGGTCAACTGCAGAACGGAGCGCTCGAAAATCACACTGTGCAGTCGTTATTAATTTGCGAGAGTCGAGCCACCATACCAGCCGGCCATGAATCACACGTCCCATCACCCTGCAAACGCAGCTGGTGAGAGAGATGGGGCGGTAGCTAATGAAGATTTCTGTCCTTACCGGCCTTAGGTATGGGGATGACGGTGGCTTCATGCCAACGTCCGGGAAATGTGCCTTCTGCCCAGATGCGGCTGTACGTGTTAAGCAAAAAGTGCTGACCCTCAAGGGAAAGATGCTGCAGCATCTGAATGTGAACAGGCCGTGGGGCGGAGGATCGGGATGGGGTGAGAGCATGATCTAGCTCCCTCATAGTAAAGGCGGCATTGTAGCACTCACGATCCTTTTCGTAATACAGTTTGAATAAAATGTTTAGAATATCCAAGTTCGATTACCTCACTTCCAGATGTCGTTTTATGTAATGTTTATAACGCGTTCACGAAAACTTTGATTGTTGTTTCGCCTGATAAACCCCAGAAATACATATGCGAGACTCTTAATATGATTATTATTTCGAAAATGAATTAAATTAAAAGGGTTTTATAGAATTCAGTGAACACAATTAAAATCAAATTAATAAAGAAACAGATTACAAAGGCGCAAAGATCTAAAAATGGAGGCACCCTACCAGTGGCAAAATGCAATGGAATTTAATGAGTCCACAGTTGCACATACAAATGTCAATTATAATCCACACATGTTGAATTTCGACTGTAAAGTCTGGAGCGAAATCTACAATGATTTGATTAGGTACTGTTATTTTATTTTGACTTCTTACTTGAAGTGGCAGGCATGTATTCACCAAGAGATCGTACTCACCAGGAAACAACATACTTTAAATTCGGCTGTACTCAGAGGGTTAGAGATGTGTGTAATTTATATGCTGAGAGTGAAGATATCCTGCTTGTGTTCTATAATCGATAGATTTCTGTACTAGCCAGCCAAAGTAAACCGCAGGTTCTGACTGAAAACTGGAACGGTTTCTGTTTGAGGCGTTGTAAAATCACTCACTACTCTTTATGCAGATCGTTTACAAGTAGAGTGCAGAATGTTTACAAGGCCAGTCGTATGCTACATCATATTAAAGGAGTTTTTATTTTATTATATCTTCTATTCGTGGTCTACAGCGATACCAACACTTACTTTGTCAGCCTCCAATATAACGTACCCGTTATAGGTTTTTTTTCGACCCCTCGTCTTGAGAGTACGGAAAATATGAGTTACCAGATGACCACCGTTTTTTCTACTGAAACACTCGCTATTCCTGAAACGCTACAGAATGTTATGGACATAACTATAACTAGATTTTGATAGACAATCGTCATATGCGTCTTTAAAGTCAGTGACAAGAAAATATGGTGTGTGTTTGTGAACACTTACCCCACAAGCATCAGTACAGTGCATTCTATCTAAACCAAGAGTGTGAATCGTAAGAATAACGTTGTTGGTTGGTTGATTTGGGGAGAAAAAGACCAAAAAGTGAGGTCCTCGGTCCCATCGGGTTAGGGAAGGATAGGGAAGGAAGTCGGCCGTGTCCTTTCAAAGTAATCATCCCAATATTTGCCCGAAGCGATTTAGGGAAATTACGGAAAACATAAATCAGGATGGTTGGACGCTGGTATAAACCGTCGTCCTCCCGAATGCGAATCCAGTGTTCAACCACTGTGCAGTCCCGGTCTATGAGAGTAACGTGGGCAAAAGCTCGCTCCGATGCCAGGCGTATCGAGGTGGCTGTATAATCAGAGGATGACCTATTGGCAGGGTTACTCTAAAAAGTAAAATCATCCCATAGGGAATTTTTTACTTTAATTTGTTTTGGCGACTTGTTTTTAATAGTTTGTACTTAATTTAAACCCCTACAGAGAATATCGTAGCATGAAGGGACCGAATACCAACGGGGAAGGATCAGTTAATCAAAGAGGAAGCTGTGGACATAAAGAAAGGGCAATGTTTCGTTGCTCATCGGTAAGTTTGCTATAGATTGTTGTACTTCTGGATTCCACTGCTCTTGTATACACGCGGAATAACTGCTACAATGTACCGAAAGCAATTGTTGGCAACTGGACTACTCGCTAGTATTGCGACCTTCACTTGTAACTGTTTTGAACTGCTGGTACTCTCGTCCCCAGTGTTGTTTGGAATCATGTCCTTAACGTCAGTCTGCCAGTCTGCACGTGATCTCAAAAATGAAAAGGCAAGTATGACTGAAGTTTTAATCATGCTGGATGGGAAAGTCTTTGTTAGATCAGACATTCGACCACGCCTGTCTTATTACATGTTGGACTTACACATCGAATCAAATTACGTTTTTAGATACCAGAAACTGACTTCCAGAGGCCTGCCCTATGATCTGTAGGCTCGGACGGATTAATAGGGAGCGGATGCACTGAGACAGTTTACCCGTGCTTGAGGAAACCGGACTGAGAGTCCCGGGCTGACCTTGCGAGGTTAGTGTACAATGATTTTCGAAAATCAGTTGCTGTGTGTTTTGTGATGGCTCCCCGTACAGGCGCTAGTTCTCGTACCTTGATCCGGTGGCCAGTTCTGTGTGATATCTTAGCGAGTAAGTTGTATTACTCGCTTCTGTTCTTCCGCAGATGAGCCGTACGGTGTCTCAGAACACATACCGACGTGATGGGATTATCATTGTAGCTCGGTGGAACGCACCAGTTTATTGGTAACACAGCATCCAGGTTCACGGCTAGTATGTACGTGGTAGCTTAACTTTGCGGCACATGCTTCTAGTTTATGCCCACGAACCCTGTAAATCAGGCCTCGCCATTTTGCTGCGCAGTACGTCGTGTGCCCGTGGCAGGTATGACGTAGCTATCGACGCGCTGGCAGTGTGCCTGCGATAGTAGCCACGGAGACACACTCATTACGCCGCCGTGGAGAGGTCCGCCCACAAGCGTCAGATAGCAGCCGCAAACCGCTTTTCCCGACGCGTTGCTCGGCAACCTCCACCGGCATTACTACTCTGTCGTTCGAAGTTGCTTAGAGGATTGTCGTGGCGTATCATGACTGACACTTTGGTTAGTTGCCATAACTCTGTGAAAGACGACGTAACTATGTGGAATGAGCTATCACTTCTCGAATCGTATCCCATATTTCAGGACGCTTTGAGAATCATTACGGAGGAATGTTGTTCAGGCTTAGTGCCTTGTCGATGTCGAGGTCCTTACAAATGGAGCTCAGACTCTGACTGGACAATGATGGAAAAGGTGGTATTGAAACACTATCGCGGTATTTGCCATCAGTGATTTAAGAAAACCGCAAGTACAACAAGTGCGTAACTGTTACATGAAGCCTGCATCCCCCTCTCCAGCGAGGCTGCAGTGAAGTAGACTGGTGTACCTAAGCCATCAGAGCGCTAAATACCGCTTGGCTGCTCCGTTTGAACAGCGCTCATCCCTTGCTCACCATTCGCTCCGCACCGCACTCGAGGTAGCACCCGGCTCCCGGCATTCCACCATCCGCCTCCACGCTACGGGCACTCACTGAGAACGAGCCATCAGGCGAGTGGCCTTGTCACGTGTACAGCGAAACATGAAGTCTAACAGCTTCTTCGTCACAACGTAGCAGCACTAATTGCCCCAGCAAGTGTTGAAATTCATTTACATTTACAATTTCATTTTAGCTGTCGATTTCCATGTTTTTGCAGCAGTTAGTGTTGTATAACTGAAATTCACAAACTATTAAAACATCAACTGATGATGCTTAAGTATAACAAAAATTAAAGTAATAATACAATACTGAATGTTACTGAAGGTAATTAGTAGCCGTGGAATTGAAAAACTGCGTGAATGAGTAGCTGATGCAATGATGCTCTCATTTGCTCTGCAGCTAAAATCACGCTGACTCTGAGATGTATTTTGGACCGAACACAACGTGCATTTATACAGGGTGGTCGGAATTTCAGGTTACAGATTTCTAGGACTTGTAGAGGGTAGTGAGTACATCGTATTTTGAATAGGAACCCATGTCCGGAAACGTCATCCAACGATACTACAGAGCGTTGAGGAGCTATGAACATTTGCTCAGTAGAGGAGATGTGTTTCACAATAGCGAATATGAACGAATGGTCATAGCTCCTCAGGTATGCAATTTAGGGCCCACGTTTATTGGACATTTTTTTCGCGGTTTGTCCACACCACCACCACTGAAAGTTACCAACCTTGCACTCTTCGCAACAAAAGAACCGGTACACGTATTCAACTGTCAGAGGTATCAGAACGGTTTTGCTTATAACTTTCGACTCGCTCGTTTCTGGTACAGGGGTCCTGACTTCAAATTAATACATCTATCGTTCTCCATCATCCCAAAAAATCTATATCATCATCACGGAATCACCCCTTGTATACGTACATTTACAGACGCCCGCGTCTATAACTGCGACGCTCTGTAGTCTCGTTGGGTTCCTATTCAACATACGATGTACTCACTCCTCTCTACAATTCCTAGAAGTCTGTAACGAGAATTTCTGACCACCCTGTATGTAAATGGGAAGGACCTGCAACAATACCAGGCCGCAGTGACCGAGCGGTTCTAGGCACTTCAGTCTCGAACCTCGCTACCGCTACGGTCGCAGGTTCGAATCCTGCCTCGGGCATGGATGTGTGTGATGTCCTTCGGTTAGATAGGTTTAAGTAGTTCTAAGCTCTAGGGGACTGACGACCTCAGAAGTAAGTCCCATTGTGCTCAGAGCCATTTGAACCATTTTTGCAACAGTAAATTTCATTGGATTTCAGATTTATTTATTATTCGTAACTTCTTTTATTCACAGATGACGAATAAATGTTTTTCTTCATGTACATCAACATTCATATGGATCCTCTCAAAATCGCAAGTGCCTGGCACAGGGCTCAGCGAACCACCTTCACAATAATTCTCTACTATTCCGATCCCAAACAGCGCGTGGAAAAAGCAAACATCTATATCTTTTAGTGCGAGTTCCGATTTCCTTTATTTTATTATGATAATCGTTTCTCCCTATGTAAGCGTCAAAAAAATATTTTCGCATTCGGAGGAGAAATTTTGTGATTGTAATTTCGTGAGAAGATCCCGCCGCAACGAGAAACTCCTCTGTTTTAATGATGCCCGCCCCGTACCCTGTATCATGTCCGTAACACTCTATCCCTCATTTCGCGATAGTACAAAACATGCTGTTCTCTCAGCTTCCTTGATGTACTCCGTTAATCCTATCTGGTAAGGATCCTACACTGCGCAGCAGTACTCCAAAAGAGGCCGGACAACTGTAGCGTAGGCAGTCTGTACAGCAGCTCTCTTGCAGCTCCTAAGTGTCCTGCAAATGAATCGCAGTCTCTGGTTGGCTTTCTCCACAACATTTTCCGTGTGTTCTTTCCAAAGTAAGTGGTTCGTAATTCTAATTCCTAGGTATTTAGTTAAGTTTACGGCAGTTGGATTTGACTGAATTATCGTGTAACCAACGTTTAACTGATTCCTCTTAGCTCTCATGCTCAGGACCTCGCACTTTACGTTATTTAGGTTAAATCCTAAGCTGATTAATTTTTCGAATACATCATTTTACTTGTTACTGGCTCCAGTGCTTGGCGTTGCTCAGAGCGTTGAATATCTGCCACACAAAGTGACCGGGCCTGTACCCTGTTGACACTCGTAGCGAATGGAAGCCACATGGGAAACTGCAATCACTTTAAATCAAAGGGCATATCCGAATTACTGAGTGTCGAAGGAATGCGTCACATGAGTACTTCTTCACCTGCGGCACTCGTGAACGTCAGGTTCTAGCCTTCTGGTTCTTATTTTTGCGAATGTACAGCAATTTGAAGTCAAAAGCTCAGTAACAACGGTTACATCATAGATCATGATTTTCAGCACGACTGTTCGAACAGTTTACGTCAAAATTCGAAGAATCTGAGCGCCAGTTCAATATTTTGATCAGCTAGCGATCTAGTGACTTATTCGTAATATATCCACGACCTGCCTTAGCGTTTGTACGGGACTGTCGATTTCATTAGTAAAAATAACTGTGGAACACAGAGTAATATATCTTTAAGATTATGTATCATATCTATCTAAGGAAGCTAATCAATAAATGTTTTTGTTAAATTCACTCGTCCTGCGATGGAGTAACATCTGATGGTACTATTTCCAAGACGTGTATTGCTGCCGAAATTAATTTTACCATGATGTATTCCGTTTGTTAGCTATTTAATTTTATGATAATTATCCTCATTCTTTCACCTGAATGTAGAAATTTGAAGTAAGTCAGTGAAAAACTTCGAAGTAAATCGGTCAGGTGCTTCTTGAGATATTTGGCAACAAACTTTTCCTTTTAAATATATATATATATATATCAACGTGGCTACAGACGGACATGTGACAGCGCTCACTCGGTCGTATTATTTGGCGAGCCAGCAGCGATCATCTTCGACAACGTCCAGCAAACGTTGCGACATGTATTCGCGCTCTCTCTCGCACACTGAAGGCACGTGCAGACCATTCGCATGTGTCTTGCACTTGCACGGCTCTACCGGTAAGTATTTATAAATCTAACCCTTCGTGTATAGCCCCTGAATCACTGTGAAGTGCATGACACAAGGTAACTATTATTGTATCATTTATCAAAAGTGGTTCAAATGACTCTGAGCACTATGGGACTAAACTTCTGAAGTCATCAGTCCCCTAGAACTTAGAACTACTTAAACCCAACTAACCTAAGGACATCACACACATCCATGCCCGAGGCAGAATTCGAACCTGCGACCGTAGCGGTTCCAGACTGTAGCGCCTACAACCGTTCGGCCACCCCGGCCGGCGTATCATTTATCGAAGCGTGGCAGGAATAACTGATTCCACACACTTGTAGGAGTGATACTCATCAAAGTGTACCTGCAGTGGATTGAAAATATCTGTTCTCTCTGACCGGAAAGGTGATTTTGAAAGTATTCTGAGTAGGTATGGCCACTTTCATCGAGTGACTTCCAGCTAAGATTTCACAACGTTTCTGATATACACCCTCTTCTGTCAAATTGGTCTGTGACCACTCGCATTACCCTTCTGCTGTATGTTCAGTGTCTCCTGTGAGTCCGCCCTGACATATGTCCCACACACCTGAGAGGTATTGTGCTGTGGCTAGTACAAGTTTTTTAATAATTTGCACTTTCGCAGTGTCATTCCAGTGAATCGTAATCTGTCTGAGGTGTGCTTACTGTAAGACCTTCGGTACACACACCATCAGATTACTTGACTTGTCGCTCTAACGAAGTAGGCGAGTGTCAGCAATATGTCTCGTGGTCTTATCGTGGCGTGTTCATCTTCTGCCGTTAGGTCAGACGATAGAAATGCCACTTGCACGCTTAGAGCAGCAGATTGACGGTGACCAACTTTAAACAAAACTTAATTAATTTTCACGCACATTTATTAAAATAATAAAAATCATAGAAATTACTTAACTTGATTCTGGATGCTGTTTACAGTTGACAATCTGAAGTTCCTTTGGTCTTGGTATGTTAATCGTATGCTCACATATCTCTGATACTTGACAAAGTGTCTATTCATTTATCTTCATGGCTATGTACAGGAATATGATAATTTTATTAGGCGCAGACTGAAAGTTGACTATTGACTAATGCAGACTAATGCACACAGACTAATTGGAACTTTTGGCAGCAGCTTATTATGCCGCTCTTCAGCCTACAGAATTTGTTTTAAAAAGATGAAGATAATAAAAAATAACAGTTGGCGATAAAATCGGTGACTTAAAGGTAAGATGGCAGAAAATTCTGGAGCTTAAAACATAAAACACAGGGTTGATGATGCTAATAAAATACACACGAAGCAGAAAAGTAATAGACAGACAATACAAAAACACGGCGACAGTCTGGGTTCTGTTCGCAAGAGATATATAATGCACACCCAGCGACAGCATGATTTCTGTTCGCAACACTGTGGAAAGACGCACAACACTGAACACTCACTTAAACACTGCACTAAAAAGTTGGCACAAATATGACATACCATACCTGAGAGCAGGTGGGGGGAAACTGTACAGATGATGGGAAAAAGGGAGGGTAAGGAGTGGAAAAGTGAAGGGGGGGGGGAAAGGATCCAATGGAAGATGAGGATCCATAAGAGGGGTGGGGGGTGCTGAGCAGACGTGCCAGGGAGTGGGGAAGGTGGTAAATCATTGGAAGCGGTAACGACCGTAAAATACTTAGGAGTTACTATCCGGAGCGATCTGAAGTGGAATGATCACATAAAACAAATTGTGGGAAAAGCAGGCGCCAGGTTGAGATTCATAGGAAGAATTCTAAGAAAATGTGACTCATCGACGAAAGAAGTAGCTTACAAAACGCTTGTTCGTCCGATTCTTGAGTATTGATCATCAGTATGGGACCCTTACCAGGTTGGATTAATAGAAGAGATAGACATGATCCAGCGAAAAGCAGCGCGATTCGTCATGGGGACATTTAGTCAGCGCGAGAGCGTTACGGAGATGCTGAACAAGCTCCAGTGGCGGACACTTCAAGAAAGGCGTTACGCAATACGGAGAGGTTTATTATCGAAATTACGAGAGAGCACATTCCGGGAAGAGATGGGCAACATATTACTACCGCCCACATATATCTCGCGTAATGATCACAACGAAAAGATCCGAGAAATTAGAGCAAATACGAAGACTTACAAGCAGTCGTTCTTCCCACGCACAATTCGTGAATGGAACAGGGAAGGGGGGATCAGATAGTGGTATAATAAGTACCCTCCGCCACACACCGTAAGGTGGCTCGCGGAGTATAGATGTAGATGTAGATGTAGATGTAGAGAAGGGGAGTACAAAAGGACTCGGAGGGGGGGGGGGGGGGGAGATAGGGAGAGGGTAGGTGGGGAGAAAACACAGGATGGAAGGGGGGAGGAAGAGGGAGCCCAGGGAAAGGACGGAGGAATGGACGGGGGTGAGGATCAGAGTTGATAGGAGGGATAAATGGAGGGAGAGAGGGAACCATCCGGGAGGGGGAGTTGATGGAAGCCACCCTGGGAAAGGAGATGTAGGGTGTAGAGATGGAGGGTAGGGGGGATACTACAGTGAAGACGTGGCAGGGGGCAGGGATGGGAGAGGAGCAACCAGGGGGTGAGGGGGTTCAAGGCGGCGGGAGGTGTAGAGGATGCGGATATGTTCGAGGAAGAGGAGCAGATGGGGGAAAGGAATGGGATCATAGAGGATCTGCGTGGGGGACGGGAGGCGTATATGGAAGGCGAGGCGGAGAGCATGACACTCGAGGATTTGGAGGGACTTATAGAATTTGGGGGTGGGGGGGCAGGTATCCAGGCAGGACAGGCATAAAAGAGGATGGGACGGATTAAGGATTTGTAGGTGTGGAAGATGGTAGAGGGGTGCAATCCCCATGTCTGGCCAGAGAGGCGTTTGAGGAGTCGGAGGCAGTTGTGGGCTTTGGATTGGATGGAGTGGAGATGAGGGATCCAGGTGAGGTGACGGTCAATGGTGAGGCCAAGGTATGTGAGGTTGGGGGTGAGGCCGACAGGACGGGCACAGACAGTAAGGGAGAAATCCAGGAGCCGGAAGGAGCGAGTGATATGACTTACGATGATTGCCTGGGTCTTAGAAGGACTGATTTTCAGGATCCACTGGTTACACCATGCAGCAAAAAGGTCAAGGTGATTCTGGAGAAGGCGTTGGGACCGTTGTAGGGTAGGAGCGAGGGCGAGGAATGCGATGTCATCAGCATATTGCAAGAGGTGTACTGGAGGGGGGGTAGGGGGGGGGGGGTTGGGGCATATCTGCCGTGTACAGGAGGCAGAGGGGAGAGGACAGAGTCCTGGGGCACACCCGCAGAGGGGTAGAAGGTGTGAGAATTGGCATTATGGATGGTAACATAGAAGGGGCGGTGGGAAAGGATGGAGGCCATCAAACGACTGCAGTTGATGGGAAGGGCGTAGGTTTGGAGTTTAAACAGGAGACCGGGATGCCAGACACGGTCGTAGGCCTTTTCGAGTTCAAGGGAGACAAAAATGGCGGAGCGACGGGAGTTAAGCTGGCGGGAGAAGAGATGAGTGAGGCGGAGGAGTTGGTCATCAGCAGAGAAGGAAGGTCGAAAGCCATATTGGGTGTTGGGGAGGAGGTGGTTTTGGCGGAGGTGGTGATGGATGCGCCGGGAAAGGATGGATTCCAAGAGCTTGCTGAACACCGATGTGAGACAGATAGGACGATAGGAGGAGGCATCAGATGGAGGCTTGTTGGGTTTGGAGAACATCGGGATATGGGAGGTTTTCTACAAGTCGGGATAGAACCCAGTGGCAAGGATGACATTGTAGAGAGCGGCAGGGATTGAAAGGAAGGAGGGAGGGCAGTGTTTGAGGTGGCGGTAGGTAATGCAGTCGTGGACGGGAGCAATGTTGCGTTTAGTGCGGAGTGTGAGGCTGATGTCCTGTGTAACTAATCGGAGGTCTGTACACTCGTTATAATACCTCGCGCGTTCAGGTATCACTGCGCGAATGTGATCCGTGAGGAGAAAAGGTTCTACGTTAGCAGCAATCTTATTGGCTGCGTTACATATCAATACGCCGATTGGTGGAAGCACAATCTGGTCCGTTTCTAAGACAGCGCCATCTCGTAGTGCGGAGACGGACGAGCGCTGCGCCTGCGCTGTTTTGCTTAGCGGGGCGCGCTCTAGTGGGAAAGTTGTGTACGCGCTGACTACGCGGAACTATGTACACAACACTGTCATTTGCTTTAGTCTACTACTGAGCCTCCAGGGTCTTCCCACTTTATCCCACTCCACATTGATGCTCAAAATATTTCTATAAAATTAATTACTCCAGTGTCACTCACTAATACTGTAAGCAAGTGATACCACGCACTTGCGTTTTGTGAAGTGTAGAATACTAAGTGAAGCTCCATCAACAACTTTATACAAGTCTTAGCATTAGGTAGACATTTTGTAGAAATGTAACTGGATGCTACTAAAATTTTGACTGAACAGAATTACCGCAGACTACACCTTACGAGAAACTCTTGGCATTGCAAGTAATACTGTCCTCTGAATGTTAGCAGCTCACGGACTTGTGGTTAGGGTTGATGACTCTCGATCATGGTGTCCCGACTTTCATTCCTGGTTGGGTCAGGAATTCTCGACTCGGAACTGTATATGATGTGTGTGTGTGTGTGTGTGTGTGTGTGTCTGTGTGTGTGTGTGTGTGTGTGTGTGTGTGTGTGTGTTTTGTTCACATCAGCATTTCATCATTGTCGCATCTCAGTGCTTCGAAGAGGCGTCGAATAAAATGAATAGCACCAGGCGGCCAATTACCCCGAAGTAGATCATTCTGCCACAACTACTGGGTGCATATTTCATTTTGGCCTCTAACACAATTCTGCAGATCGTGAACAGTCGGTTGGCTTTCTCAGGCACACTCCAGATATTAAATCAGTGCCTACAGCGCATTCTCAGTCCAGGACCATCTGCTGCATCTTGGCTGTCGGTAAATTTCCTATGAAGTACCAAATCAACTTAGCTGTCCTACGAAGAGTAGTATCTTTTCAGAGAGTTGTCATGCTCTGAATCAAAAGTTTCTTAAAATATCTGGAAACAGGATATAGAGTGTCTGCACTCTATACGAGTATGCGACATAATACGCACCTTCATATTCATGTACTAACACGCATGCTATCATGGCAACTGTAAACTTGGTGTGGCTTTAGATCTCCGATATTGTGCTACTTGTTTATTTTTGGTGTATACATATACTCTAAATTAGGTCTTAACGCTTTATTTGAATGCTATAAACGTTATTGCATGATATGATTTAACAATTATTTCCAAAGAAACATCATTTTTTGAACTAATGTCCTGTTTGCTACGATAACATCATACATTAACTAAATTAATCTACATAAAATCGTAACTTCCTACTAATTAAGGCCCGAGTCCTGTCTTTCGTTACGATTATCACTTGCAATCTTCGTTACACGCTACTGTGTTTATTAACTATAATAGTAAACCTGATTATTCCGTTCTCCATAATCGTACTTTATTATTTACAGAAAACCGAACGTAGTTTTACAGTCTGCGAAATAGTCGCGAATAAAACAGCTATCCACGGAAGACAGAATCTGGTTCTTTAATTCTTTTCTATGCTCACAAAAACTGTCGTCAGACCATCGACTTCGGCCCATACAGATCATCTTCAGACTTGTTTAAAACATACTCTAAAACAATACAGCCGAAGTAACATCGTCAAGAGATACAAGGTGTAAACAGAATTTAATTGGCGTCGTCGAATAGAATTAATGGTACAGTGTGAACTGGGATCGGTAATTTCCTAATTTGTTGAGAAAAAATTTGTTATCATTTTCAATTAAAGTTTTTATCTCAATTTTCTTGAGTGGTACCACAGTTCACGGCTATGTCTTCGCACCTTTGACTTAATTACATTACGGTTCTTAAACCTATCTGAAGATGGCCACTTTTACCGAAACTGATCGTGTGAAGGTAATTTTTTTATCGTATAATATAATTAAAGAAGGAAGTTCCGCACTAATGTTAATGATAACACAGCACCTATTATTGTCTGATTACCTGTTTCATTTGATGAACATCATCAGCCGTACTTCTTTTTTTTTTTTTTTTGGTCATCAGTCTACTGACTGGTTTGAGGCAGAATTACAAACAGGGCTATAAAAGAACATTATGACAAACATGTGTATGCTCTTAAAGGAAAAGACAAAACATGAAACAGCAAACACCATACGTCATACAGTAAGTACAAGAATAGCTGAAGAACAAACCTGCAATTAACATCATATAACAATCTGAGAAATGTAGCATACAGACAGACAAACCTAAAATAAAATAAAAATGGAAAATTGTCAAGAGAAACAACAGTATCTCCAATAGTGCCAGTAGAACAGTGACATAAAATGCACACGAGACCAATAATTCAAATTTACTGTACAAATAGAGGTCTGTACGCAAATTAAAACAGAAAATTAAACACCCGATTACGAATCATGCTGATGCTGTGTGTAAATGAAGACCTCGGCAAATCACACATTAAATCTGGGTGTCGGTGGCTTTCAGATAGTCTGAGACCGGCCATTCGCACTTCCAAGCGTGATTATCAGCCTTCCGTATCGTCAATGTGAGATCCGTATAAGGGCGTTGGGCGTAACTGTCCTTCTATAATACTCCTCTTGGCAGGGGGGTGAACAGTTTCATTATGGAGAATGATATGATGTCCTTTAATCCACAGTAAGTGGATAGCTTTGCCCAAGGTTGGTCAGATTATCAGACGCGGGATGTTTGCAATTTCTGCAGCACACCTTGAGAGTCCGTAAGTATCAGAACGAAATTGAATGTCCGGGTACCATAACAAATAGCTTCCCTGATGGCCAGTAACTCCACCGTCTAGATAGCAGACACAGGTGGAAGCGCAAACATTTGGAAGGAGCTACTAGAAGAGCTGAAGAAGGCGCATCCCACACACGCCTCAGGTTTAGAACCGCCCATATAGATGTGAACGTACTGCGGCCATTGTATGCTGAGAAAATGCTCCAGATCACGATTGATATTGGTCTCCGTTCGGAAATCGTCCATAGATATGACACGGGAGTTGGAGTTAAGAACAGACTAAACAGACTGTAGAACGAGTGGAAGTAGATGGCGCCCTGTCTCGTAGGTATGTACTAACAAAAGAGTTCTGTTCATTCGTCGTCCATGAGGGCCTGTGTGAGTCTCCAGAAGTGAACCACCTCCTTAAGAGAGGCAGAATTAGATACCGAATATCGTCTGAAGAGAAAAATGTAAACTGGCGTCTTACAGACAACGGCTTTACGGATGCTTCCACTAGCTCGGAGTAGGTGGGCGTTGATTTCATGGCTCCGAGGACAAGACGCCCTATAGCGGATGACATCGATCTTGCACATCGTTGATTGCATTGCCGTGCCGTAGACAATGCTACCACAATCTAAGACAGAACGGGCCAAAACCTTATACAGAGTCAAGAACATAATCGGTTCCGCTCCCCATCATACTCTGGTAAGCATACGCGAGATATTCACAGATTTATCCACCTAGTCGATGAGGTATACACCATGTCGCATCCATGTAAGTTTGCTGTCGAAGTAGACACTAAGGAGCTTAGCATGTGACTGAACACGAAATGTATACGGGACAATCTGATTTCATTGCACTTTACACTTTCACATCTCTCTATTGGGAAGTGTCAGCGTTCTCTTCCATTGCGAGATGATAGTGACACTTCCCTAGACAGAAATGTGAATGCGTTAAGTACAGTGAAAGTGCTGTATGCAAAAACTCAACAAGTGCAATGAAACACGAAAAAGAATTAAATAAACAACAAGAAACCTGACCTCTGAAGTTCCTTTGAAGTAAAGCCTAACGCATCTGGTCTTAATTAGACTTTTATTACAGTTGCTTTACATGGCAAATAACCTACATAACTGGTATACGTGCAGCTGTGGAGAAAAGGGGCCGGAAAACAAAGAAGACAACGTGAAAATGCTTGGCACCCTCGAGTGCGATGTATAGATAATAGATTTTTATAATCGTTACCAGTAATGATAACCATGGAGGTAGTTATAAAGATTTACTTCTAACAAATACCAAATAGTTACTCAGACAGTTTGCAAAATGCGTAAAACAGCAGCAGCATTTGTTTAAAAATGGAAGAGTAATAAATACGAGGGTTATGCGGAAAGTAAGGAACGATCGGTCGCGAAATGGAAATACAGTCAAAATCTGATGAAGTTTTGCACAGAATCGTTGGTCGCTGTGTCTAGTACACCAATCGATAGCATCATGTCCCTCTTTTCAGTTCTGAGCTCACAGTGAAAACGTAAAGATGGCTATAAATTTGCATCTCCCGCAAAGTATGAGGGCCTGGCGAAAGATTTCGCCTGACGCTATGCAATCCACATAACATAACTGTCATGCGGTTCGCTCTAAACGACAATTCTCGGCCGCACTCTGCAGGGGTAATTAAGATCCTCCTTGCAGTGTTTTCGATGGGAAGTGGTTGATCACCCACAATACAGCCTGTAATTGGCTACCCCTGTGGTTCATATCTCCTCAAATGAACCGCTGGCTATGAAGACAATATTTTGACACAGACAGCGAGCTGCAGTCCAGAGTAGAAAATTGTCAAAGACCTCTGGCAGCTGTCTTCTATAACGAGAGAATTGAAAAGTTGGTACAACGTTACGACAGATGTCTAAGTCTGAGTGGAGACTATGTACAGAAGTAGCTGGAAAGTGTAGCTAATCGTTGCAAATAAAACAGTTCTCATGTTCACTGTGGTTTACATTTCACGACCTATCGTTCCTTAGTTTAAGAATAGCCCTCGAACCAGTGCTTGTGGAACATTGTAGTGCCAATAGATGTGTAAAACAGCGACTGATTACATAAAACTACTGTCACTGGTAGACAGAAAAACCAGATTATAAAAGTATCTTGTCGGCATTGCATGTATAAGACATATCAGCCATCCAGTTTTATGTGTTCGATCGACTTATTACAACAAAAACAAATCAGAGTAAATTATATGCAATGTGATGGAAACAGTTACTGTGGATACACAAATTGATCGTAATCAGCGAATTAAAGTGTTTATAAAAGTCGCGTTTCATGGAACATATAAAACAGAGTACCCTAACTGGATGGTTTCACAGCTACAGGATATAGGTAACATGTCAGTTGAAGTGAAACTACAAAAAATTCGTCAAAACAGGCCCTGCAATGCCTAACCGTAACCCATCCAAATGCTAGCGAAACTCATCATCGGCTCACTTCGGGGATCTGACGGGAACCAGCGTTACCATTGTGGCAAGGGTATTGGCAATGTATGTGAAAACACTATTTCATATTTCGGGCTGCATTTAAGTGAAAATGTTTCTGCCGTCCATGTCAACGCGATAACTTTACCATTCTCCAAAAAGTAGAAAAATAGATCGAAGTATGAATATGTTGGTAAAGCAAAGAATGTATCCGTATTTAGAGGCGTAACTAGAAAAAATTACCTCACCGTTGAAGACGGTTGTCTCACAGCCTCATATCTTACCACGAAAATTCTGATCGTTGTAAATTAAAAACCTGACTCGTTCTGTTGCAAGGTTTCTTGTCATATGTTGGTCGGCGTGAATGGAGCTTGCGGTCAACCAACTGAGATTACTTCAAATGAGTCGCCTGGTTGATTGATACGTGCTGCATGGTGATCATAGTGAAGGCTGTACCGTAAACGCTTCATATGGATCAGTTTTGTGAGTGAATAGGGTGAGGTGAGTTTTGCCATCAAACTGTGTATACAATAAACCTTTCAGTTAGAGTTCTCATATGAAGTGATACGCCATTTCTTAAATACGACCAAGTCTCCTATCTTATTCCGCATAAGATATTGTAGCGTCTCCTTTGGAAAAATTATGAATTACTGTGCTGGTAAACATCTTACGTTATTTGATTTTCAAACCGCCGAGCAAAACTGAAAGTACCTCAGACATTTCTCTCTTTACTTTTTCTGATCATCACTAAACTGACACACAATATTTTTTGTTAGCGCAACGCAATCTGACTTTCAATAATCCATACAAAAGAATGGCCCTGACTAACAATAACCTGTACCTTTCATGAATCAGTTACCTCACAAAAATCTTCATTACTCGAACTACTGCAATATAGCGAGCGCCAATACTGTCAGCGAAATAAAAGATTCTAACTACTGAAGGCAATAACTATTCATAGGCATAGTTAGCAAATAAAGGATTTTGATGTAGAATAAACAATGTATTTACCTTAACAATGTTCAAAAGTCATTATATATATCAATTCAAGACTTCCATCTTTACAATTTTCCTTTTTCTGGCAGACACACGTCCAGACCGTCCATTCTCTAAACTCTGGCATCTCTCTTCCCACATCCATCACTGCTGCTGGCTCACCTCCAAGTGCACAACGCTACACGATGTTCACATCCAACTGTGCTACACCACAACAGGGAATATTCCAACAATGCCAACCAGCCACAGATTGCACACAGCACAGTCAGAGATTTTCATACAGAACGCTACGTGGCGTCACCAACATAAAAACCTAAACAGCCTACTTACAATATACACTCCTGGAAATTGAAATAAGAACACCGTGAATTCATTGTCCCAGGAAGGGGAAACTTTATTGACACATTCCTGGGGTCAGATACATCACATGATCACACTGACAGAACCACAGGCACATAGACACAGGCAACAGTGCATGCACAATGTCGGCACTAGTACAGTGTATATCCACCTTTCGCAGCAATGCAGGCTGCTATTCTCCCATGGAGACGATCGTAGAGATGCTGGATGTAGTCCTGTGGAACGGCGTGCCATGCCATTTCCACCTGGCGCCTCAGTTGGACCAGCGTTCGTGCTGGACGTGCAGACCGCGTGAGACGACGCTTCATCCAGTCCCAAACATGCTCAATGGGGGACAGATCCGGAGATCTTGCTGGCCAGGGTAGTTGACTTACACCTTCTAGAGCACGTTGGGTGGCATGGGATACATGCGGACGTGCATTGTCCTGTTGGAACAGCAAGTTCCCTTGCCGGTCTAGGAATGGTAGAACGATGGGTTCGATGACGGTTTGGATGTACCGTGCACTATTCAGTGTCCCCTCGACGATCACCAGTGGTGTCCGGCCAGTGTAGGAGATCGCTCCCCACACCATGATGCCGGGTGTTGGCCCTGTGTGCCTCGGTCGTATGCAGTCCTGATTGTGGCGCCCACCTGCACGGTGCCAAACACGCATACCACCATCATTGGCACCAAGGCAGAAGCGACTCTCATCGCTGAAGACGACACGTCTCCATTCGTCCCTCCATTCACGCCTGTCGCGGCACCACTGGAGGCGGGCTGCACGATGTTGGGGCGTGAGCGGAAGACGGCCTAACGGTGTGCGGGACCGTAGCCCAGCTTCATGGAGACGGTTGCGAATGGTCCTCGCCGATACCCCAGGAGCAACAGTGTCCCTAATTTGCTGGGAAGTGGCGGTGCGGTCCCCTACGGCACTGCGTAGGATCCTACGGTCTTGGCGTGCATCCGTGCGTCGCTGCGGTCCGGTCCCAGGTCGACGGGCACGTGCACCTTCCGCCGGCCACTGGCGACAACATCGATGTACTGTGGAGACCTCACCCCTCACGTGTTGAGCAATTCGGCGGTGCGTCCACCCGGCCTCCCGCATGCCCACTATACGCCCTCGCTCAAAATCCGTCAACTGCACATACGGTTCACGTCCACGCTGTCGCGGCATGCTACCAGTGTTAAAGACTGCGATGGAGCTCCGTATGCCACGGCAAACTGGCTGACACTGACGGCGGCGGTGCACAAATGCTTTGCAGCTAGCGCCATTCGACGGCCAACACCGCGGTTCCTGGTGTGTTTCGCTGTGCCGTGCGTGTGATCATTGCTTGTACAGCCCTCTCGCAGTGTCCGGAGCAAGTATGGTGGGTCTGACACACCGGTGTCAATGTGTTCTTTTTTCCATTTCCAGGAGTGTATATATATCAATTCAAGACTTCCATCTTTACAATTTTCCTTTTTCTGGCAGACACACGTCCAGACCGTCCATTCTCTAAACTCTGGAATCTCTCTTCCCACATCCATCACTGCTGCTGGCTCACCTCCAAGTGCGCAACGCTACGCGATGTTCACATCCAACTGTGCTACACCACAACAGGGAATATTCCGACAATGCCAACCAGCCACAGACTGCACGCTGCACAGTCAGTGATTTTCATACAGAACGCTACGTGGCGTCACCAACATAAAAACCTAAACAGCCTACTTACAATATATGTCAACATGATCGGTACTGGAACAGTATTCTCTCAAAGTGAAAGATTTCACCTTGATGCACTTCATAGCGAGCTGTCATATGAGAACGGCATAATTAGGTTGAAATTGCTGTTTCCAATAAACAAATTTAAACACAATTCGAGCGACACGTGGTGTCATTTCCAAGAATGACCAATTTAGTCGTGCACTGTGCTACAACTTGCATTGAATTGCGAACTAATTTCAGTGTCTCTACTGACGTGGTGAATACTGGGGCTGCTAGAACGAGCATACAAAAAATTCTATTTTCGTCAGCCCAAGCGTTCTAATTAGCGACCAAATTCCGATATTCCACCAACGCAGAGGACTGTTAATTACCTCGATTTTGCCGTAGGGTGGAGAGAACGCAGCGTGGCCCAGTACCACTATTTTCGTGGTGCAGAGCTGAAAAAGAGAAATAGACAAACTTTAAGTGACCTCCTAACCCGGTGATTTGCATTTTTGTGAGAGTGTTACAATTTATATTTGCGACCATATAAGAAAAAAACAAGCTAAGGACTGTATAAGAGACTTTGTAGCTGATGACCCACCCGTCGCAGTATGAGACTATCTGTGTGTCCAGAAGAGAATAATTTCTCTATTTGTTTACCGAACAAGGTGTGTTGTTCTCGAGTCGCTGTATCCAGATAAGTCTAAGAGATACAGCGCTTGTCTATGGTTTCTGAGGCCCATGAAAGAATTTGTCCACGGCGGATGCTTTCGTAAGCTGTAGGCTATCAGTCAAGGAATCAGACATTTCTACTTGCGAGCTAACGTCCCAAATATGTTCGGGCTAATACGCGGTTCCTCTTCGTTGACATGTCTTGGCTCAAACTCGTCTAGGAGTTGAACTGCAGGTGTTGCGTGACACGCCCTAAATTAGACACTTGTGACCCTTTGGTTAAATTGTCTGGCAGATGGCGAGTTTGCGAAATTGTATGCAACATACAAAGTTAATACAACATATAATAACAGTAATAATAATATCGTGAGCTAAATTAACAGCCCATAAATGATGTAGGTCACATAGTAGCGACTTGGTTAGTACAATGTTTATTCAGAAAGGAAAGTAATACTGGAAGTGGTAGTGTTTAGAGTTACACACGACCGCATATCTATTTGACACAGTTCGATCATTCACAATCTCATCGCGAAATGCAAGTCCTGTACTCCACCTCGATATATACATGTAAATTTGAAGTTCACACCAGGCACGTGGCTGCTCACCGGTCAGAGACTAAGTCCCACGATACCACACAATACGAAATTTTCTAAGTAGTTTCACTTCCTAGCTACCTGAAGACCGACCGAGCGCTTTCGCGTCTCCACCAGCACTGTCCATCTGCTGGCGACGCTTGCTTGCCGAACATCGTCGCTCAACTGACTAGTGCAGTTCCCTTCCCTGAAGCCGTCCATCTGATTGGCTACAGCTTAGTCTACATTGTTTTAAATTTTAAGATATTTAAATAATCAAAGCTTGACCACTTTCACGTACTAAATAAAGTAACAATAATATTGATTACATAATAAACGCTAAACTCTTTTACATAAAACCAATACAATTTCCTTCTTATATTTGACTGTCACGGCCAGTAGCCCCGCACCAATGTGCTTTCTGATAAAGGAATAAAGAACAAAAGTAACTATTATGCACTAAACTTTACAACAAATAATCTGTTACGTAATGATTCAGTATGGTGTCATGCTGTCATTGTTCAGTGTGTTTTGTGTGGAGGAAATGTTGATCTGATGCTTAACTGAAAATACTGATAATTTAAATGTACTAATTCTTTTAAAAAATAAAGTTATAGAGTTGATATATACAACAATTGTCATTTTAATGATGCGCTTTTATATGAAATGTCGATCGCTAAGGTTGACCAAACCGTTCAGATTTTAGCATTGAGGTCTTTGTTACAAAACTATTATAGAGATGGTTATTATTCAAGTTTCATTGGGATCACCATGAAAATTTAAGAAAGATGGTAGATTCAAATTACTGTGGCTTCATTCCCTTAAATACTGCAGAATTATGTAGTTTTCATAATTGCTTCCCTGTATGGCCGATCTTAGGTCCGCCATATTTAACACTGCTACACCTCCCTGGTCACAAACAACTCCTATGGGGCTCCCCTATGACGTAGGTTCTGGTCTGTCTCACTCGCACACTACAGCGCTTAGGCCTGATCCCGTCCTCATTGAGCACAACAGACGCCTGTGAATCTCCCCATCTCGTGGCGGATCTGCGCTCTTTGTAGCACACGGTCCAGGGCGACCGGATTCGTTTCACAATTCCTTGAAGCCTACTTCTTTCGACCGTAAATGAGAGCGAAATGCTCGTTAACTCACATAGTGATCGTCTTGCTTTAGCTTAGTCACTTGCCGAAGACGGCTCCTGTTTTCTGCTGATGGAAACCTCGAGCAGATATGGCCCAGCGATTATGACCAGTAGTCTGCTGAAACTTAGTATAACAAAATGCAGCCTTATTAACGAATTTAGCTAATTCATCGAGTTTAACTTTTTTATGCAACCGCGCGGGATTAGCCGAGCGGTCTGGGCGCTGCAGTCATGGACTATGCGGCTGGTCCCAGCGGAGGTTCGAGTCATCCCTCGGGCATGGGTGTGTGTGTTTGTCCTTAGGATAATTTAGGTGAAGTAGTGTGTAAGCTTAGGGACTGATGAACTTAGCAGTTAAGTCCCATAAGATTTCACACACATTTGAACTTTTTTATGGACATGGGGCACTTGCACTGTACTACCTTAAGAATGGTAACCTAGCACATTTCTTGGATTTTGGAGTAGTCATTGGCACACACACACACCAGTTAAGCACCTACATCCTATGAAACATAAAAGCTGTTGGTACTGAAAACCTTACAACTTAAACGCTCTTAACCTCTTACTCATCGTACAGTTCAAGCTGGAGAATTATTCCAATTTTTGCTTCTTAAGTTTCTTTCTTCACCCTTACCCTTCTTCTTCTTTTGCTTTATCCCGTTGCTGTGCGGGATCGGAATAGTCATTTGGGGTGGGGTGGCCTTAGTGGTACCACATGGTTATAATTAAAGTGCAGCTACTAAAGAAGGCCCAGTATGGGCTGTAATGATCGTATTTCAAGGATAATTCATAGATAAGGTATTGCGCTAATGCGGGACCGATTTATAATGGAAGACTGCTTTGTTCCAGTTGTGTCCAACAGGTTCAAACGTGGTGCTGTTCACCGCAAAACGGTATGACACCCACGCAGTCATTTAACTAGCCATAACGTGAAAGAACAGTATGGCTATCGATACTAGAGACTGTGCAGTTTTAGTGGAACTATTTTATATGAATGGCAGTAATTACAATGCTTACTTAGAGAGTACTGTCGACTGAAAGATCTCAGGAGAAGTCCGATGTTATTAAATTGTTTAAAGAATTTGGCAAAGAGGTACGAAAATGCGAGTGAGCCTGGTGTGGCACCTGGAAGAGGAAGACGTCTTATCGAGGTGGAAGCTATTGACGAGGTTACTGTTGCTATAAGTGAATACGAATCACATGCCACAGGAGTGCTATGCTCGTGCAGTGTCACGAGTATTGTCCATCCCATGATCAAAAGTATTTCGCACCGATACCAATCGAACACCCGGAGCAACGTTCTGAATTGGTTCTTCGTTGGGTTACTGTTAAAACACGTGTTCTGCACGAAGAGCTATTGCACAGGTGACTGTGTGGTGTAGATTCACAAGCACCTTTATTCTCGCTCCGTTCTTCTTTGAAGAGAATGCACCCAAAGGGCCTGTCGAGTGTACCATGACGTCTGCATGTTGTCGAGACGTCTTTGTACAGCAAGTGTCCACCTGCTTAGATGGGTGGTAACGTGCTTGCCTCACATGCACTGGGCTCGGGTTCGGTTCCCGGCCGGGTTGGAGGTTTTCTCCGCTCGTGGTCTTTGTGTTGTGTTGTCCTCATCATCATTTCAACCTCATCATCGGCCACAAGTCGCCCAATGTGGTGCCGAATGAAATAAGATTTGCACGTGGCGGCCGAATCCGAATGGGATATACCGGCCAACAATACGATACGATCATTTAATTTTTTGTACAGCATGTGACTCCTGCTTTGAAAGAAAGCAACTATTTGGAAAGCACTGTTTACATGCAAGATGGGGCAACAGCTGATATCGCTCGCTTAGTGAAAAATCTGCTTAATGCTGTCTTCAACGTACGTGTTACCTCCAGAATTTTCCAGGTGCATGTACTGCAAGATCACCTGATCTGAATCAATGTGAGTTTTGGCTACGGGGATATCTGAAAGAACGCGTTTACCCAGGACATGTTCAATTACTACCCGATGTGAAAGTCAGTGTACAGGAACATGTAGCTCAGATTGCACCAGAACTGCTGAAAGCAACAGCAGCAGCTGCAGTATGTCGACGATGTCCCCAGTCCTAGTATTAAATGAAATTAAACACAATCTGTTTCAAATCCATTACATACGGAAGCATTTCTACACGTCCGTCTTCTATTTGCAGACCCACATCAGCATCTGGTCGCAAAAATTGTCGGGACATTAGGATTAATCTATAGGCATGAGCTCACTTTTTGGTAAAAAATGGGTAAATATTGTGAAAAACTAGCCGAAAGCTACAGATTCATTCTACTGTCCTAACATTTGTTTCTGGCTCACTAATTTTCTTTAAAAAAATTGACTCAGAACGTAATAAAGAAATATGCTGCCCCATTTCTTGAAGAATTAAAGTGTAATCAGTAGTTATAGCACTTAGTTTCAGATAGAAATTTTGTCAATGACAAGATGTTTATAATTTTTTAAGTGTTTTACATAACACTTACCTAAATTTCCTGTAAATTTTTGTTCTTTAGCAGATGTAAGATTATTATGTATTATGTTGTTTGAGTGTAATTTCGATTACATTTCTACCACATTCACATCTAACTCTAATTTTTTGGTATCACTTATTACATTCTTCACATATATTATGATATCCATCTTTTTGGTGTTTATGCTTGTAAAATTCTTCAAAATTTTTATTTTCCTAACGTGACTACACTGCTTGGTGTTACATTGTACACTGGTGTTATCAGTTTAAAGAACATAAATATTAACAAGAAAAATCAACTCTTATTGGTAAGAATACTACTTTACTTTATTGTCAGCTATGTAGTTTCAGCTACTTTGAATATTATGTTGGTATTTTGTGCGCACTAAGGTTTAAATATAATGATTGTCATATATTTTCTTACCAATCTGTTTGAAAAAAAAAGGATTGAGCATTTATACAATTCAGTGTCTACTACACACATGCTCCAAAATGTTTATATTTTACGAGCAAGCAAGAGGGCAATAAAACAATAATTGCACACTGTGATATTCAGTACTATTATTTTTAACCTCCATCATTCCTTTATATCTCCATTTCATCTGTCCTTCTTCAAAAAACTGAAAATACCAATCAGTTATTAATTTCAGATGTCTGTTTGGCAATATACTTTAAACTACTTATTGAGATCCATACAGATTCTCTCCCCCTGTCTAGTGCTCAAATATTCATATGATGTAACAAAACGTTTACATGCAGCTCACTAATTTTTTTAAACTAACTAGAACTGCTAACACTCTTCAGTTTCTTCAGTAGAGGTTCCACATATAGAGATAATTTTTTTTACTATGACCTTATTTTTTATATTTTTATGAATGTGAAGACTATACTGTTGATGAAGAACATGATAATAATTAAATATGCCCATATGGTAATGTATCTCTTTTATTGTCATCTCTTATTATCATGTGGGTGCAGCACATTTTTATTTACCTCTTTTCAAAAAATTGTATTTTTATTGCTTTGTATCCAGTTCATAGTTCTAAATAGTCCTATATTGTTGAATAAACAGACTTTATAGTCTTCTTACCTAATTCAATTTTTCACAACAGATTTCTCAACATCTTTACATGTTTTCTTTGTCTTTTCACCCGCTTTATAAGCATATATTTTTGTTCTCAAATTACAAAATTGTCTCATTATTTGCCAATTATTTTAATCTCTCATTTTGCCTGAAGCCTTTTTGGTTCCTTGTGGCGAACTATGTACATTGTTTGCCCAATAATTGCTTGTATCAAATTTATCAGTCACTGATTTCACATCTTCATAGAACTCATCAGTCTGTATGTTGTACATTAATGCATCAGTGACCATATACAATGCTCAGTATTTCCACCATATTTTGGTTCCACAGCTCTGTAGTGAATATCATGTTAGCTCCTTAGATAAATCAAGGATAGTGATATAGGTACGATCGTCATATACCTATACCCTCAAGTACCCAGTTTCAACTACTTTCTGAAAGCAGTTAATCTTTATGAATTTTTATGTTTTTAATAATAATTTTGCATCTCTAATATCAATTACTTATTCCAAACTCAGATAAGTTGTTAACCTGAAGAAGAGTTTAAAGTAAAATGTGCACTACAGACAAACAATATTAGACAACAGAACTTTCTTGAAATGGAACAGAACTAACTAATGGAAGATTTGTGTTATGGCTACTTCCAGAAAATTAGGATAATAATAATTTGGTTACAATTACAGACATGATGTCAAACGAATAAGAGAAAAAATTTCGAGAATTTAAACCAATTACACAACCATTTTGCAACAATATTATGGTAGTAAAAATAACAAATTTTGTCAATTGTGAAGGAGAAGTGAATAATGGAAAATGTTCTGTAAAAAAATAAGCTTGTGGAAGTTTTAACAGTTCCTTAAGATCTAGATTCTCTAAATTTAATTTGGCTAGACATAGTCAATGCAGATATTCCACATTTAGCAAATTCCAATACACAGTCAGTTATAGGTGTAAAATAAATTATTAACAAAGACAAAAAATGTAAGAACCGAATTGCTATTCCTTAGAAAATGGAATGAGGTGATGTTAAATTAGATACATCTGTAAAAGAGTTACCAGAAATTTTAGAAGAAGCAAAAAAAAAGGAACAATACAATAGATTTAGACATAATTCAAGAATTTGTAGCTATTTGTAACATAGAAGAAAAGTGTGAATATTTATCATGTTTCAATTTTTGTATGCAAGGAGAACATAAAAATATAATTTAATAGTTAATAACAATAATTCTGTAAGAGAAGGCTGTTGAGCTTGCATAAATTCTAATATTGGAGTTAAAATGTACAACAAATTTATTTTCCAAGTAACAAGTCCTGAAGTTAAGCGTAAGGTTTACACTTAAGTGTGAGAATGGTTTCTGGGTGTTTTCTGAGCGAGTATGTAACTTGGAATGTGGGTATTAGTCCAGTATTCTCCTAGATGAATGTAGAAAACCTCCTAAGGATCACATCTAGGGTGGACTACCTACCAGCCCTCGTCATTAGTCGGCGAGTCAGACTCGATCTGGGGCATGTACAGCTAACCATACCCTCTGAGCAATGTGTCAATTTGGGCTGCATGTGTTTCTTTCTGCTGAGAAGTTTTGTTTTTACAAAGATGTAATCATGGCCACAAACCTGCTGCTGAGCGCGGACCATTTTGAAACTTTCTAGCAAATTACAAACCCTGTCAGGCTGTAGTTTTAACCAGGGACCTTTGCTTTTGTGGGAAGTGGTTTTAACATTTTAGCTACGTAAGCACGGTAAATGGCGTGTCTTGACAGTTTTCCACCAGTACAACATCTCCTACCTCTCAAGCTTCACAGAAGCTCTCCTGCGTACCTAGTAGGATCTGCAACTCCTGGGATAAAGGACATAGTAGAGACTTGGGTAGCTACAGCCTACAGGTCTGATTCCAGAATGAATATTTCACCATGCAGCAGGTTATGCCCTGTTGCACAACTTGCCTTCGAGAGGCAGTGTTCGCATCAAGCTCCATCCCTTCAGAAGTTTTCATCTGTCAGGAAGTTAAAAAATAAATAAAAATAAAAATAAACACTTCTCTGCAGAGTGAAATATTCGTTTTGCCTGTGGATAAGCCACTTCACCGCAGTTTCTTTTCTTCCAGGAAATCAGTCCTTCAAGTTGTGCAGGGGATTAAAGGAGAAAGGTACTGGCGAAAGTAATGATCTGAATGAGGACCGATAATCGCGCCGATATAGTTCGGTCAGTAAATAAATAAAGGTCGTGAAGAGCTCTCAGCTTCGAAGTCTGGTCCAGCAGAAAGTTTTCTAATGTTAGGAATACCCATAATGCTGAGTTCCTGAGAGCTAGCCTAAGGGAGAAAATCTAAATTTATTATTTCCCATGAATCCTGGCTAAGGTAAGAATCTTATCTAAAGTTCAGAGATATCATGTTACACCTGAGCAACTATGTGAGCCTTATTCAAGGTCACCCAGGGGATTCCCCATCACACTCATGCATCTGAAGCATGTGTGCAAGGTTTATTGAATGTCATGACATAATGTAATACCAGTCACACGATCAGTACGCATTTGTGTGAGTAAAAATTTGGCGGCAAACCCCCCACATCCAATTATATCTTTTGGCCAATGGGAACACATTAAAAAGGTGGGAAATCCCTACCATCTCCCTGTCTCTTTTAGCCAATAGAAATGCATTAAAATGGCGAGAAATTCCTCGCTTTTCTTTTGTTAGAATTTCAGTTGCATGGCTCTTCTTTCAAGGTTGTGAACCATAGAGGAATCATGAGGTTTGTTCGAAAAGAAATGTTATCAACCGTAATTTTTTGAACTGTATAGTTTAGTTGTATTCTGTAGTTCAACAGTCAGAATACAATAACAATGTAATAAACACGTTAAATTACAGGTTACTAATAACATGTGTTTTACAATACAGTTTTTATATATATTTTTTATTAACAGTTCCTTTTTCACTCATTTATGACTTTATTTACAACTGTAATGTACAATACATGGTTCATATACATAATGTGATGACTTTCATTTGTTAAAAATGTATACTATATTTACAATTAACTCCAAAGTTAATGTGCAATTAATAATTTTGTCTTGTAATATGTATACATTGCTAATACTATGAGGTACATTTTAAATTAAAAACTAGTTGAGAGTATTTTTACTCTGTGATTTTTTCATTTCATATGTAATATTTATATTTTCAATCATTTCATTCTGGCACACATAGTGAGCAGTCAGGCATTCATTCTCACTTTTACACATCAATGACAAATGATCTGTCTAGTTATTCCACACATGCAGCCACTGTTTACAGTAAAAAGAACCATTTGTACATGCAGTCACTCTCAAGTCAGCAATGGTTAGTACAGAACGGTCCAGATCATGTCCCCACACATGAACCATTTGATGCTGTCACATTGGGATGCAATTTGTGGGGCGGTGCTAACGCCATTGAGCAAGTAGCTTTTGTAAACCTTGATTGCGAGAGGCTTTGAGGCCCGACAATGAGTCTCTGAAATGTTTAGTGCTTGATTGAAGATAGTTCCCCGATTAAAAGTTGAGCTGGCGGTGTAATATCTTGCGTCATAATGCCCCTCTCAGCACTAAACTAAATGAATTTCATGGTATTTTCTAACACTTTTGAATTATGCATTAAGTTATAAAAATCATATTCAAAGTCACATGTTAAAAACGTTCTGTGTCTGGCGCTTATATCAATGTAATTCCTCAGTCAGAAATGATGTTTGGGGAAGAGCCCACAGCCGATTCTAACATGCTCCATCTCCAAACTGAGACACTCTTGAAGGTTACTATAGTGCAAAATGTATTGCTAATTATTCTTACTCCTCAACTTTATCATCAGCTTGTGGAGGGAACCATAGTGTTTGAATAGGTGATCTGGACAGTGTGCATGATGAAAATGGCTGTAATATACCAGTTCTGCCTCGAAGTCATACCCCTCACCATTATCAGCAATCACATGGTGGATCTTTTCCTTCATACTGGCAATTTTTTTTTTGGATATCCATCACATCATTCTGAAACGTAAGGTTGTTGCATAGCATACTAGTCGATCTTGTTTAAATTCAGGTAAAGTATGTAACTTAAATTATCAGACCGTCTGTACTCCTCCTCACTCATTTGCTGATTATTCACCTTGGCATGCTTCGATGGGGCAAAGTCCCTCGCAAATCCTACATTCGAAGAAGAGCATCTGTCTACATCGACCATCAGATCTAGGCTGACACTTTTTTGCGTTGTATCGAGAGCAGTGCAAGAAAGATCGACCACTGCAGAAGTACTGCGCAGCAAAGCGGTATCACGAGACGCCAAACAGATGCTGGGAAGAAGCCGTGCCTCCCGTAGTTCCGTGGCGCCATTGCCGTGCGTGCCAAATCGCCAGTGCTGTCTCAAGAGAATGGTATAATAAGACATTCGAAACCTATCCTGACATTTTTACACGGGAAGAAGACAACGAAGAGATGGACTGTAAAAAATTTAGCTGCTACGAGGCACAGCAAGTATTAAAAAAAAAGCTGAAAATTGCCAAATTCGTAGTGCGCCAGGCGCCAGTAGAAATGTACACCCGTACTGGCGCTATAGCAACTGCGCATGCGCAACTATGCGAGGGCGCGCACACGCGCTCACACACAAACGCACACACACACACAGCCGAGGTCGGCGGTAAATTTGTAAACAGAAACACGACACAACGCGATCGTAATTTGAAATGAACGTTTCAAGTTACAGTTTTCTCTGACACTACAGTACAAAGGTACTGTTCTCTCGAATTAGCTCTCAGGTAACATCTATTACAAATTATCAGTTGCTTTTTTCAGTATTAGTTAGTATTGACAGTACATATAAAGCCGGATTAATATCTATTCTGCTTTCGTAAGGCATGCCTTCTAATAGTACCTTTCCTTTTCTTCCAATGTCACAGTAATGTGGAATCCGATAAACGTTTTCAATTTAGTAATGATGAAGTATGAAGAACGTGGTTTCCAGCCGAAATCATTCACTTCTCCTGAGGACGTACATATGCCTCATTTATTAGTTGATTTTTTTGACATTCATTCGAATGATATCAACATTTAGTTTGAAATTGTGGATACGTTAGAAGAAATAAGAAGTAACTGTGACGCGTACTTCAACGGTTAGTTAAACGAAGGCGGGAAAAAACGCTTGAATTTACACAGTGCGCAAGGAATTTTCGTTTCGTAAAATTGGAGTGTGTACTGCACAAATGGAAGAATGAATTAAATGAAGTAAGAAACATGCGTGAAACGGAAACCCGAAACCATCTGAATGAAAAACTGTTTAAAAGATCTCGAACTGCTCGTGAGAGGCTATGCACCGTTACCGATGGAGATCTACGAGACTACGCCCTCCGAATTGCATTTGACGTGAGCGTTGGTAATTTCCAGGCTTCGTCAACCTGTCTATGCACGCTCAAGAAATCGTACGGAATTGAAAGTAGCAAAATTACCAAGTTTACGTCTCGTAAACCTATAGAGCAGCTGCCAGTTACATACATACTACAGAGAAATTCATAGCTGACGTAACGACGAAAATTTCTGCTATACCAGCGACTGTTGGTTATAACGCTGATCAGCCAGGTTTCGTGCAAAAACTGCGTTTATAATTTCTGGGTGAAAAAGACGGAGTCGGTTACCCATGAAAGAATGCTATAACACATTCATATACGATAATGCCTGTGATAAATATGAGTGGTTAACTGTTTCCACAGCTGTACATCTGTCTTCAAGAACCGCAAGGCAAATTAGGACCAAAAATAAAAAAATCGACTGTTTATTTGCAAAAGTCTTGTAGTCGACGTGTAAAAATCTAGGAGGATGGGGAAGAATAATTTTGAACATTTCATTCGAAACTTATTCCTACCAGCTGAAGAAACTAATTTATCGGTTTTGTTAGAATTATCGTCTGGGCATAACGACGCCTCTGTTGTTGTGGTGGGCGATGAAAAATCAGTAGATGTAATGTGGATTCTGCCTAGATTTACTAGTGTGATTCAACCTCTCGACCAAGAATTCTTTAGACAAAGGAAATCAGTTTTCAGTAAATCATCAGGCAACATAATTTCCCATATCTCTTTCTCATTTTGGGTTTATCGGCGGAATAGTATTCTTAAGCTCCAGGCATTTGTGCTTTATCAGTTTTGTTCGCTACTCTCTACGAATCTGATGAGCAGGCCTGGTATGCAGCGCAGTATGCAGAACAAAGACCGGGACCATTTCTGACTCCATCCCTGTTGTGTTTAAATAAAAGTATAGGTTACATCGTAGTGCCTGACTGCATCAATTTCTTCTTTGTCTGGTGTGCCTGGTGAAGAAAAATGTTTGTTTTTGTCATTCAATAGACATTTCGCATTTTTGTGACGACTGCAGGGAGTAAACAAAGAAATGTTTCACAGATAGTGAAATGTACACATTCAGACATTATTTTAAGGAGTGGCTTGCAGGAATTGTTATAAAATGTAGTACTGAACGACACATTTCATTTCAATAAATTACAGGTTCTCATCGATGGAAGTTGTCTGTGACATCAAACACTGCCATGATTTTATGTTCTATGCTATCCACTTTTATCAGAATTACATTTTCAAGAAATGAACTGTCAATACATAGTTATTCAAAAAAAATTTTATAGTTTAAGCCGTCTTTTCACCGGATCAAACAAGCTAAATAGCACGAGCAAAAGAGAATTCTGTCTGGTATACGCGGTAGGACCATTGCAGGCATTTCAATTGGACGCCACTGCTGCTGCTTACGTGTTCCTAACCTTCCCCAGTCACCTAATCGGAAAATGGAGACCTGCAGTTTATCGTGGAATCCGAACCACATGTCTTTTGTGGCCACTCCAACATGTGAGAAGTGAATGCTCGGTTAAAAATCATAGCGAAAAAGTTGTTGTCTGAACGGGATTTGATTCCGCGCTCTCTGCATCACAAAGTGCGCGCTTTTCCGCTAGGCCATTCTTGTTTTTGAGAAAAAAAATAATATGACCATTAGACTTTACACGCGTAGTGGAAACGCTAGTTGTGTCACCTCTTGAGATGATGCTCGACGTCGGTAAATTAGTGTTCCGCTTATAAATTTCCTCTCAATGATAATGAGAAGCCAGGTAACGATGGCAGACGACATGCAAGGAAAATTTTGGACCGGTGCTAAGGAGAGATGGAGATGCAATTCCTTGTCAAATGCACGATGTCGACGCATGTCACACTTACATACAAATTGAGACACTTAAATTCTTCCTCCCCTACGTCACTTTGCATACTCAGTCGTGAACAGTGTTTCGACGTGGAAAATAATCCTCAATGAATAGCAAAGTTTCACTTTGTGGCTCTAACAGGATAGAATTGTATCCTGTATGCCGAATGTTGTTGTTGTTGTTGTGGTCTTCAGTCCTGAGACTGGTTTGATGCAGCTCTCCATGCTACTCTATCCTGTGCAAGCTTTTTCATCTCCCAGTACCTACTGCAACCTACATCCTTCTGAATCTGCTTAGTGTATTCATCTCTTGGTCTCCCCCTACGATTTTTACCCTCCACGCTGCCCTCCAATACTAAATTGGTGATCCCTTGATGCCTCAGAACATGTCCTACCAACCGATCCCTTCTTTTGGTCAAGTTGTGCCACAAACTTCTCTTCTCCCCAATCCTATTCTATAATTCCTCATTAGTTATGTGATCATCCCATCTAATCTTCAGCATTCTTCTGTAGCACCACATTTCGAAAGCTTCTATTCTCTTCTTGTCCAAACTAGTTATCGTCCATGTTTCACTTCCATACATGGCTACACTCCATACGAATACTTTCAGAAATGACTTCCTGACACTTAAATCAATACTGGATGTTAACGAATTTCTCTTCTTCAGAAACGCTTTCCTTGCCATTGCCAGTCTACATTTTATATCCTCTCTACTTCGACCATCATCAGTTATTTTGCTCCCCAAATAGCAAACCTCCTTTACTACTTTAAGTGCCTCATTTCCTAATCTAATTCCCTCAGCATCACCCGACTTAATTAGACTACATTCCATTATCCTTGTTTTGCTTTTGTTGATGTTCATCTTATATCCTCCTTTCAAGACACTGTCCATTCCATTCAACTGCTCTTCCAAGTCCTTTGCTGTCTCTGACAGAATTACAATGTCATCGGCGAACCTCAAAGTTTTTATTTCTTCTCCATGAATTTTAATACCTACTCCGAATTTTTCTTTTGTTTCCTTTACTGCTTGCTCAATATACAGATTGAACAACATCGGGGACAGGCTACAACCCTGTCTTACTCCCTTCCCAACCACTGCTTCCCTTTCATGTCCCTCGACTCTTATAACTGCCATCTGGTTTCTGTACAAATTGTAAATAGCCTTTTGCTCCCTGTATTTTACCCCTGCCACCTTTAGAATTTGAAAGAGAGTATTCCAGTCAACATTGTCAAAAGCTTTCTCTAAGTCTACAAATGCTAGAAACGTAGGTTTGCCTTTCCTTAATCTTTCTTCTAAGGTAAGTCGTAAGGTCAGTATTGCCTCACGTGTTCCAGTGTTTCTACGGAATCCAAACTGATCTTCCCCGAGGTTTGCTTCTACTAGTTTTTCCATTCGTCTGTAAAGAATTCGTGTTAGTATTTTGCAGCTTTGACTTATTAAGCTGCATTATTATGCCGAATAGTAGCTCGAAAAACTAAAAACTGACACGGCATTCGTTGGCAATGTACGTTACCTCGTGTTATCTTCCGTTTCCTCAAGTATAAACGGTTCTACCCATACACAAGCAAATGGTAGCCAATTTTTGCAAATACTCATTCGCACGTGTTTGGTTCCATTCGCTCCATTGTAAACCAGGCTCTAGGCGCTTAAAATTGGTGTCTGTGAACTCCGGATAATTCCGCTGCGCGGCGCTGCGTGAGTGTTTCGCTCAGTCGCTCCCTAGGCGCGGAGTGTTGTACATAGCGTTGTTATAAGCTGTTCTTCGTGCGGCACACAACTTCAACATTTTTACAAAATACTCTCAGTGCCTCTTAGCAGCTAAAATTTTGGCAGTCCATTTCTTTCATTGTCTTCTTCCTGTTTAAAAAATTTCAGGGTACGTTTCAATATGTCTTTTTGGACCATTCCCTTGCCAGAACTATGTCTTCAAGTGTCAACGAACTTCTGTTTTCTAGTGACTCTAGTGATGTCGCAGTATGGCCATTCTCAACAAGTGTCAATTCGTCACTCAGTAATCGTTGCTAATTAACTGAGTTCTGAACTACGCATTCATATGAGGAGTTTCATAGCTACAGTCGAGCCTGTCGATCAAACATCAGTTTTGTTGCAATTAATAAAGTATTGTACATTTAGAATGGTCTAATTAACTGCATTATTACTAGCCACGGCTGTGTCCAAGAATCAGTTACTCTGCATCCTGCAAAGCCCTGATGCTGTGTAATTGAAGTCAGGATGCGGAGAGTTTGTGTCGAGGCACATACTCCAGAATTTCTCAAAAAATATATTATTTTGCGTGTTCCCACTCAGTGATGTTGAACTCCTGTTCACTGATGCCCATGTTCCTCATCCTGTAAGGCAATGGAACTCTGGTGATATGCCCATTCTCAAGACGCATTGTCTCAGCATGTTTGTGAAGAGACAAGTGTATGAAATGGAATGAATCCAGGAAGCGGTGAGTTATTTTTGTTGTGATTTGCTTGAAAAATAAAATGTGTTTTTAAAATGTTTTGGGTATGACACCGGCCTTGTAATTTTTTTAGCTGAAATCATCATAGTGTTTAGTGGGAAAGTAGGTATCATAGCCAATCAAATTATGGAAGAAGTACGAAGTACAGTTAATGCCCATTTGACTTCGCATTGTGGGCTGCGCTGTAGAACTTCCCATTAGATGACAGTCGTCTCAATGTACTGTTTCCAGCTGGCGGTCCAAGGACAGCCCACAGATATGACAGGCAACTGTGAATTCAGTAATCCCTGTTCTGCCTCTCCAGTTTTGGTAGGTTATGGAGTTATATGGGGAATAAATACTAATACAGGCATGTTAAGCAGCAATATCTCTTAGAAGAGGGTTGAAACCAGACCCGACATTAAGTGGATCAAATACTTGCTACCACATATCAAGACAGATTGCGTGGCTGAGTGCTTTACCAAAACCCCTTCCCTGCGTTTCGGTAAAAAGCCCGCAATAACAAAGGTATTGCTTTATATTCCGAACTGCGCAACGGAATCATTCTCGATATCATATCATTAGTTCCACAAATCTGAGCAATGGTTGTTCTTTCGGCGGGGGGAAAGGGTGTGGGGCGGGCGTGAGTTTGTAATTATAGACAGCCTTGCACTTAGTGGCAGAAAACATTGGGTCTTTGTCGACACCAAGGCTTTCCCTTTCCAAAACGGCTTGAAAGCATTCAGAAAAGTAACAGGAGCTCAGCAGCCCGCATTAGTGTTGTGAATGCGAGACTGTCATATCCTATCTCCAAAAGTGTCAGCAGCCACAAAGCAGTCCAGTGTGGCTGACATGTAACAGACCATGCATGGGGGCTGGCAATGCCAGGTCCATGGCGATGTCGAGGCGATGCCTGATGCCGTGAAGTTCGATGATGGTTGTGAGATGGCCCAGGACACTGTGGCGGCGTTGGCAAATGAGCTGGTGTCATCAGCTCACATCACGTTCATGGTGTGATGGTGTTTGTATGTGCGGCAGATAAATTGTCGATGGTCCATGCTGCGTTGACAAACACAGCATAATGTCAGGCATGGAGTTGTTGCTGCAAAAAAAAAAAAAAAAAAAAAAAAAGGCATATGCAGACATCTACAGTACTTCGCAATAGTAGTCATGCTCAAAACTGTCAGTGTCTGATTCAGTCCTCGAGACTTTCATCTCTTCATTACCTCAGTACTTTGTGATATTATATCCAGTTCTGACTGAGGGCCAACTTTCATCTGATTCACCGCAGTATTATCATTTAGTGCAGCTACAAAGGAACATAAAATCTCGTATAATTCAAAACGTTTACATGTAAATGTACTGATCAATGGAGTTATGTAACATCCTGCACAAGTCCAAACAATGTTGAAGAACTCTGTCACGCAACGCTCTTTGGAGTCAAGATAATTATTATCTGTTGAAGTACAGTTTACAGCAGAAAACGATGATTAATGTTCCCGTGAAGTTCGTGACCTTAAAATGGAAGTAAAAAAGGCGCATCACGGTCGACGCTAATATTACGCCGAAGTAATTCGGTTACACATGGTATAGTGCTTTTTAACTCCCAGTACGTTAAATGCCCTTTTTGTACCTCCATTATTTTAAATTTCGTTAGAAGAAACACAATTACCGTCTCTACTGTGCATAATTTCATTCGCTGGTGTTACACAACCCGCCATAATTCTTTTACGCATCACTCCGTGGTGCACTTGATGTACTTTTGTGTGTTGAAATTAATTTACCCACAGAGGAACTATCCTTAACTGCACCACGAATAGGATTAAAAATTAGGCTGCTTATAAGTGAAATGTTGCGTCGATTTTTAGTGGGATTAAAGACATTAAGGACGGCTCTGCAAAATGAGTGTGTCGTCATATTTCAACGCTGTCGATAGGACATCCGTTAAAGACATTAAGGAATAACCACCATGGTACTAGTGAGGACCAGGGAAAGCAAGAATTCTTCGGAAACACAGACGCTGGAGCATAACTGAGGACGTTGGGCGTAACTGCTACTCTGAATTGAAATAGACACACAAGACGAAATCATGACGGACGTCGTAAAGCCACCAACCAGACTGATGACCTAATGGATAGTAAAGTATTATTGTTCGTAAATCAACATTTACATACACAGATCATACGCCGGAACAATGTTATCTTTGGCGCCTTCATCCGAAGCTATATCTGACGTGCCGTAGAGCCAGGGAGTGTTCTGTTTATAAACTGTAAAATGTGAAATTTCAGAAATGCGAGGCAGGAAAGGAATTTGTGGATTTTCTTCTCGACTTCCGTTGAGTAACTTGGAACCGCATTACCTAGAAGGGCATTGCATTTATCGACTGTTTTTTGAGTGTCGGTGGAGGGGTTGTTAATGAGAGTTCTCAGCAAGTAACAAATATTGAAGTCTTTCTTAAGATGCTGGCATCGTACTGGTGTAAGGAAACGTTATCACAAAATATGTTACGAAAATCACCCTTATATCGACATAGAAACACTGGACATCCATCGGCAAAGGGCATTTTTCTTATTATTACTCCCACTGTATTTCCATAGGAGGTACCTCGATTATTTGCGATACTCTAACGTACTGGGCAGATTCGAGATCTCACATATTATGTAAAAATATAAACGCACATTGCCTGCATACCAGCGTAAAACACACACACACACACACACACACACACACACACACACACAGAGAGAGAGAGAGAGGAGAGAGAGAGAGAGAGAGAGAGAGAGAGAGAGAGAGAGAGAGAGAGATTTTAAATTTAGTTCGGGCCAATGAGCGACATAGTCGCAGAATATTTCCAATCCGTCGGTTCCGACAAAGGGTCATACAAGTTTCTCTGAGTTATCTGACAAATACTGAAGCTGGAAGTGTTCTCCGAAGTATTCTGAGTTGGGATTCGCTGTGTCGCGCCCCCTGAACAGTTCACGTGGTTTGTTTCATGCGTTCACAAACACCATTACTGCATTCACAACGAAATATAGCAGCAAATTTCATAAACATGTGCATGGGACCACGGAATGTAAAATATAATTAGGTAATTAAAATGTTTGTTACTAAAGAGGATTATAATGCTCGTATATTTTCATTTATCACAGACGCAAAGACCTTAGAATGGATAAAATTAAGTTGAAATACGTGAGTCATCGGCACTTTCATCAACCAATCCTCACTATTACATAAATGCTGCGTACCTTAATGGATTCAATAGACTCGACGTTTGGGACGATGTGTTTTTCTGACATAGCTGACTATTGAACACTGCCGAGAGTTTTCTCTGTTCAAATTACGATACCGTCCATGCAGTGCGTCGAAGAATAACTCTGCGTGTATATGAGCCCCGTCAGCCTAACAAAACTAATCCTGTCTTCCCAACTGGGAATTATTTTATTAATCGCACTTACGAACGTCTTTTACACTCAGTCGTATCTGACTACGAGAAACTAAAAAAAGTTTGCAAGTTTTTTTGTTGTTCCCGAGAAAATGTTGCTAATACGATATAGTATGTAGTGCTGCTAAAATAAATAAATATATAGTAAAATGTAGAGCTGTTGCTAACTTTTGCCTGTAACGGCTCACTATTACACTCAAAGATATTATAAGATTCAAGAAGCGTAAGTCTCATCAAACTCTCTTCAATACGTAAACAAACTCATTCAGTACCTTTTTACGGATCAGCCTTTACACACACACCCAACACACATACACATACACGACTCCCACCCTCCAGCTACGGACTCGTAACACTGTGGGCACTACACTAAACAGTCAATTAAAAGATTTCATAACCATATTTTCTTTATTTGTGTCACTTCCGAAATTTCGGTAACTCTGAGAAACAAACGCACAAGGAAACTTGAAAGCAATTTCATAAAAATCACTAGGTCACACGACTAAAACAAAGATTCTCTGTTTCGTCTATCATCTCATCCGTCAGGCACCCGAACCTTGATCTACATAGTCAAGAATGCTTTTGGAACTGTTTCTGCTGCAGTGCCCGTGATAGGAGCAACCCCGACCAATAGCGTAGACCTGTGGTCAGCTGACGGAATATATCTGAATCCTTGCACCAGCGCTAGTAGCCCTATGAGATCCTTGTGCACATGTGAAAAACTACCCGTCAGTGCGCACAAAGAACCAAACGCCGTATGAACATGACGTCCTTTTTCGGCTGCTTGACAAGGTAAGCATATTTTAACCCATAGGCGGCAATTTCGCCGTTCTTGCAACCGAATGTATGTGTCTGTCACTATGCCAAAGGCCGCATTGGCCCCTGAACGTGCTAACCCATGAATTTCATCGAACACCTGTCGTCTACAATTTGCACATATGGAGGAGCGAGCTCGACTCTGAGACATGCCACGGTAGTTGTTTTACCTGTACTCCTGTCGTTTGTTCTGTCCAGAACCTGGGTAGTTCCCCACCTGTTTCCTGTGCCACACCCAATAGTGTTAGATCCACATTTTCTGAGAGTGTATTGATTTTGGAGAAAGAGTCAGCGACCACGTCGTGCGCTCCTATCATATGACCAGCTTGTGAAATGAGCCACGAATATGTCAAGGAGAAAAGGAGTTGCATGGATTGTTAAACACCAAGGAAACAGCGTTATGATATGTGAAAACAGTTAAGTGACGCCCCTCATCTTGCGTTCGGAAATGGTTAATTGGTTCATAGACTTCCAGAAGTTCCCAGTTGTAGGCACTGCATTTCATCTGGCCTCTGACGACTTTCGAAAGAAAACATCCAGCAGGTAGCATTATCTGTTTACGTTCTGTTGCAGCAATGCCTGGCTCAAATGGTTCAAATGGCTCTGAGCACTATGGGACTTAACATCTATGGTAATCAGTCTCCTAGAACTTAGAACTACTTAAACCTAACTAACCTAAGGACATCACACAACACCCAGTCACCACGAGGCAGAGAAAATCCTTGATCCCCGCCGGGAATCGAACCCGGAAACCCGGGCGCGGGAAGCGAGAACGCTACCGCACGACCACGAGCTGCGGACCGCAATGCCACTATAGCAGCCTGACTGGCATCGACGACCACTGCTAGCGGTGCCATAGGTGTGTGATGAGCTTCTCGCAAGGATGATTTAAGTTTGTGAAATGCAGCTAACATGTCCAGAGTGCATACGGTAGCTCGCTGTGCCCACGAAGTGCTGCCCAACAGCACTGCTGTGACCGGAGCCCGTACCCTCAGGTACCTGTGGCAGATGACGTCTGTAGAAATTGAACAGTACGAAGAACCATTGTAACTGTTTATATGTTTCTGGCAGTGGTATTGCCTCAACGAATCTACTTTACATAGCACGGGCTTAATTCCTTCCAGAGTTATTCAGTGTCCCAAAAAATCCACTGCGTCTTTGCGATTGGCACATTTGTCTTTTTTTATCTGCGATCCATACTCAGAAAGTCTTCCGAACATCGCCTGTGTTTTTCGTGCTCAGAAGCAGAAGTAGAAAAAATTTAGACGTCTTGCAGACATGCGAAACAGAAGTTAATGCCTTGTAGGGCCTTTTCATGTCAGTGACGCGTTCTCAAAAGCCATATTCAAATAGACCAGAAGATGTGATAACCACAGTATTTTTCACATCTCCTGGTGCTACTGGAATCTGATAATTTGCCTTCAGAAAATTAGTAACGCTGAACTCCTTGGAGTCACAAAATCACGAAGTTGTGAAATCTGGTAAGGTATGGGCATTCACAGCACGATGATCTCCACAAGGACGCCATGACCCTTTTTTCTTCGTTGGAGGGGTGACGCTAAAAGGCTGTCAGAAAGTCTGATAACCCCCATTGCAGTTAACTCTTCAAATTCAAACTTTGTAGGTGCATACATCAGGATCTAATTAAGGTGCCTTGTAAGCTGCGGGCAGCCTCGATGTTGTAGATATATTGTGAAAGGTATTATGCTGTACCCGAACTTACGTTGTAGTAGTGTTAGACACTGCACGATTTCGCGACGTCCTTGAAAGCCCATGTGGGATTTCATTGTCCATCTGCAACGTAGCATGTCATATAGACATGGTAATATGATAATAGCAAAGGAAATCTCCGACGTCAGCAATCAGGTAAGTCCATCTTAATTTTCGTGAAAAACCGTGACTCAGTCGCCTCTACGTTGCCATGTTAAAGCGATTTATTTGCTGCCGTCAGCCACGACCGAAACGATTAATTGTCATTGCTGGAAGGAGTCTGATATCCGAGTCTGTCTCAGCTAAATACATGAGTTCGTTTTTCCTGTCATTGACATAAAGTCTGTGTGACTTGGAGACACTGTGCATTCGAAAATGGTTGCTAGTCCACTTCGAGACGGATACACTGATGAGACAAAATATTATGACCCCTGCCCACCGTGAGGTTGCGAGTTGCCTGGTGGCGTTGCGGGCACATGACGCGGTAAGAGAAGTAGGGTCTATATGAGCTGAGCAGGGACGAATGGGTATTCATTCTAGCGACGGTAGGTGATGCAGTTGCGGAAATCCGTCGACTTAAGCTTTTTTGCCAAAAGCTGGAGTGTTCTGTCCCAGTGTCTGGGAGCGAGCACCTCGGAAACAGCGAAGCTGGTCGGCTGTTCGCGTGCTACTGTCGTGAGCGTCTGTGAAAACAAGTTCATTTGGGCTTCCATGAGATCTATCATAGTAATCGAAGGCGTCATTACAGCGATAATCTATTTGAACAGGGACCATCCGGAACCCCTTATGCTTGATGTCTTCTCCAAGAGTGATGGCATCTTCTAGCTGGTTAACTGTCCGAGTCACAAGGCCAGAATCTTGCTGAAATGGTTTCAGGAGCATGATAGTAAACTCCTGTTAATGCCTTGGCCATAGAACTCCTCTTATCTGAATACGATGAATCACAACTGGGACGATATCGGGCACAAGCTCTGCGCTCACAAGCCAGCCGCCCGTACATTACAGGAAGTGTGCATACGCGTCTGGTACCACAAACCTCTGGAAACCAATCAAGTTTCAGAAATACAGAAGTGCCAAATCGGATGATTCTTTTTGATGCACCATATATCTTAGGTTGTTTCGATCAATGAAAACAGACCTTTAAAAAATAATACGAATACCGAGCCAAATAATGTACTTGTTGCAGAAGTGAACTCGAGTACAAGAAAATAATATAAATATAGAAGTGACTGTTTATTTCACCTGATAATATGATTTTCAAAATAGTGTTGTACATGTCAATAAAACAATGAAAGTACAGTTCAGCTACATTTTTCCATTCTTTTAAAAGTATTCTAAGAAATGGATATTTCTATTGTCTATTGTCATACCACAATTTATGAAAGATGTTTATATTTTATTAATAGGATTAAGTAGGAATCATTAATATTTGTCATGTTGGAAATAGTTGTGGTAGCAGGGAATGTCTGCACCAAAGTATTGTTGGCAAGAGGAACCGCAAATTGATATAATTTTTAAAATGGGCTGGAGAGACCGCGTATGGATACATTTTAAGAAAAGAGTGGGAAAGACCGCGCATTGATACATTTTGTAATGGTAGCAGGGATTGTCTGCACCAGAAAGCATTGTTGGCCGGAGAGACCGCACTTTAGCGTTCGTCAGTAGTAAGCGAGAAGTGAAGCGAGTCGGTAGCAGGTCTGAAGCGAGAGGTTGAGAGGAGCGGTGTGCCTGCCAGCCACTAGCTATGATTTACAAGACATTTTAAACGGATGTACAGAGACATCAGCTAACTATTATAATAAGAGGAACTAATGTTATTGAATTAATTTTTTTGAGAAACTCAAGACTACTGAAGGTATGTTTGCGCATTGCTAGTTGTAAGATTATTGTAAAAACGTTTGTAAAATCATTTCATTCAGAATATAATTAATTTTTGCCAGCAATATTGCATTTATGATTATAATCCATCTCAAAAACCATCAACGCAAAACTTCGAAAAATTTTATTGTTGTCAAGAAAAAGTTTAACTATGAATTACATAACTTCAGTCAAATTAATTAAAGAATAACGTCAGCTTTGCTGTTAAAGAATAACGTCAGCTTTGGTAATATACAGGGTGTCCCAGCTACCTTGTCCACCCAAAATATCTCTGGAACAATTACAGCTGTTGGAAAACGACTTTCACCGGTATCAATGTAGGGCTGGGGCCGATGAATGTACATATTTGGAAACATTCTAGAACGAGAGCATATGTGTTTTTTAACACAAACTTATATTTTTTTAAATGGACATCCTATATTTTTCCTTCAGCAATCCATAGCATGACAAAGCACATACACAATGGCGTTAATTGCGTCGCAATGTTCCCATTATATCCCGAGATATTGAGACGCGAAGTTGACGTTTGGAACACCCGACATGCGCTGCTAGCGCACGTCCTGAGGCTCAGGCGTGAACCCCATGCTGCCCGTAATCGCGATGTGATTGACATGCGTAATCACACTTCCATACTTATCAAGAGGTCCGAAACGAATAATACGGTCTGCTGCCATCCTGGTGCGATTACGGGCAGCATGGGGTTCACGCCTGAGCCTCAGGACGTGCGCTAGCAGCGCATGTCGGGTGTTTCAAGCGTCAAATTCGCGCCTCAATATCTCGGGATGTAATGGGAATATTGCGATGCAATTAACGCCATTGTGTATGTGCTTTGTCATGCTTTGGATTGCTGAAGAAAAAATATAGGAGGTCCATTTAAAAAAAACATAAGTTTGTGTTAAAAAACACATATGCTTTCGTTTTAGAATGTTTCCAAATATGTACATTCATGAGTCCCAGCCCTTCATTGATACCGGTGAAAGTCGTTTTCCAATAGCTGTTATTGTTCCAGAGATATTTTGGGTGGACAAGATAGCTGGGACAGCCTGTATACAGCCACTTATTATGAAAGTCCACCTGCAGCAATAGAGTATAGCAAAACAGAGTAAGTATATTCATGTCGCAGTTCGATATAGCAGTCAGATGGCGATCCAATAACAGTAAAAAAGGTAAGGAAGAGTTTTGGGTTATTGCAAGTAACGACTGAGGGCCACGACGACGACACATTCTATGTTTCGTCGAAATAATCAGAAAAGAACTTTTGATAAGCAGCATTTACATTTGTATGAGAAGATTGAGAAAGAGAATTAATTTCAAAGGGAAGATTTCATTTGTTATTATTAAGCAAGAGATAGAAATCCTAAGGGAATGTTTCATAGGATATTGTAGAAGGGAAAGTTGGCGTAACACAAAAGAGATAGAGAGGAGACGGGAAGGTTTCAGTATATATATTTTTCATCGTAATTGCAATATGTCTTCTCTTAGTAAAATTATTTAATACAATATTTACACAACAGAGGAATATGGAACACCTGATATAATCAAGACTATGACAGTATTACATTGAAATCCACTAAAAAAAAACGAGCGAGGTGGTGCAGTGGTTAGACACTGAACTCGCATTCGGGAGAACGACAGTTCAATCCCGCGTCCGGCCATCCTGATTTAGGTTTTCCGTGATTTCCCTAAATCACTCCAGGCAAATGCCGGGATGGTTCCTCTGACAGGGCACGGCCGACTTCCTTCCCAATCCTTCCCTAATCCGATGAAACCGATGACCACGCTGTCTGGTCTCCTTCCCCAAACCAAACAACCAACCAACCAACCACTAAATAAAGCACTGAGAATATTACAGGATGCTGCCTTCGAAAGCAGACACCTGTAATTTGCCCGTTGCCGAAACATTTTATAATTCTTTGAAAAGTTAGATAAACATAAGTTACACGTGCCACATCTTCTTTGGGATATGCCATTGTCAAATGTTTAGTCAGCTTTACTTCATCTGATATGAGAAATACCTTGCAATACTCACTGTGAGTTTTTTCAACACTTGGCGTGAACAGTATCCTGATATTTAGTGCAATAATGGCCAGCTGTCCTCCACTGCTCCTTTAGCATCATTCTCAGGTACTACCACATTTAATAAATCTAGCACTTGGGTATCTTTTAACGCTTTGATTTCAAAAGTTGTTTCAGAAATGTCAAACACCTCAGTAACCACATCTCCAATTACTTTAGACTGTACAACGATGGGAAACATCCTCTGAACCGTTTTTGCTCAGTTTCAAAGGCCCTCTAAGATAATGTCCCCCTCTTAGTTGGCGGTATGTACCGATCCTATCTTCCAAACTGTCAGTATGTACTTTTCCAAGCAGCAAATAGGACCTGTTTTTATCAGATAGCCAATAGCTACTGAAAACCGTCAAAGCAGCTGTTGCATGATTTAGAAAGTTTCTATTATCATTCAGTCCATGCCATAAATCTAACCAAGACACAAAGCTCTTCAAAAACTCAAATATCTGATGGGAATTAGTAGTTACAGGTTCCTGGAAAACATTTCTTGGATTCTGAAACTTAAATAATGTTTTCACATTCACAATACACCACCAAATATTTATTAATTTTTATAAATGTCGCAGTGCTTTCCCAATTCTGAATTCCTTTCTTCGAACCTAGATTCTGCAAAGCAACAAGTGTCATAACATTAAAGATACGAAGCACCAGTTTAACATTTTGCCTTTGAATTGAATTTGGAAACAGACTTTAAAGTTGGAGACTTTCCGTATTGTAATAAACCGTCTTTTTCAATCATCTGAAGCTCTTTTAGTGCTTTGCCTGATGCAGAACCTCCCTCCGTGCTCTCATTGAAATCAGGAGAACACAGAATCTGCTTCTTTTCATTTGAACCACTTGTTACAGATACACTTCTATCGATGAACCCTATCCACAAATTAGTAGAACGGGCGATCTGCTGAAGTTTGTGCAGGGTGACAATACTTTATCATTACTTCTGGCAGAGTACTAAAGTTAGATATTGCCTTTCTATTAATTTTCTATTAATTGAATTATGGTCTGCCACTAACCCAACCACCTCAGATCCAGCTGCTTGTAATTTAACAATTCATTTTTTATGTTTGAGAAAAGTACATCAGCCTAAATTGTTTTAACTGGGAGAACGTATACCATATCCTTGTAAGGTGAGTCTAAACGTTGTATCATAAAAATATGAGCACTGCTTGCACACAAATGTTTGTCACTCTTGAAGGCACTACGTACTATATTCCCACGTTTATAATCAAGCTGGGATTTCAAATGTATTTTATGAATTAACAGCTCCAGCTTTCTGTGTGGTATAACTCATAAAACGATCACTTCGTTGTCCAATGGCTGGACTGGTTAAAAGCTTACTACAAAGCTGGGCAGTGTATTTCGATTTGGCATAGATATAATCCCAGTGCTTCTCAGACACTTATATCAGCTTGTGCTAATAGTATTTACTAATGACCACATAATCAGTGAGTCAGCATAATATCTAAACTGAGATGAACTTTTACATTTAGGGAATGAAACCTGTTCCTTTAAAAATGTATTTTAGTTTCCCTTTCTGGATATTTCTCCACTAAATTCTGCAAATTATCTTCAATGAACGACAGAACTGCATCTTCATTATGCACCAAATAAATTTCCGTAAGAGCATCACTCACCTCTTGTGTGTTGCACACTTTTTTGGGGAATTTCGTCTTTCCAACACATTTCAAATCCACATCATTGGTAAAAACTCTGAGAAATGAAACACATTTAATCATAGAGTAACAAACAACTCTTGGGAAAGGATTGTAGGTAATTAACAATATGCACGCTCTATCTAATTTGTTAACTACGACCCAGTCACTATGCTTATGCACGTCAGTTATTTTTCTTTTTAGCTGCTCTAAATTACAGGAAGAAGTCACGTCTACCAACTTCTCCTGCGTTTCTACATTTTCTCGAATGGCAATGTGACGGCCACTGTTTTCTATTCGCTCCCTGTGAAGCTGATGTCGGCATATAGGACAAATATGAAGGGCATCCCGGTAACTTTGAAGGTATAGCATTTGAAAAACAAAAGCTTAAAATAAAACGACATGCAACTATACAACCAGCTTCCTCCTTATGACATTATAATTTACAAATGTAGGCTTCTGCCTAACATTTGGTTCTTTAACATACCTTTTCTTAAGCATCGACGATACAATCGTATTGTTAACGGTTTGCCAGTTCTTGGATTGTACATACTCGTACCGATTAATATATGTTCTTCGTTGAAATGCAGCTCACAGACGTTAAAAGAACTGCATAGTTGATTGTTAAAGATGTTGTGAAAACTACAGCTAAGATGTGAGAGATTGTGTATTGCTTCAATTCGTAATACATTTCGGAATAAAAGCTATTAGTGTTACGATTTACCTAATGGTATTGTAGTAGTTAACAAACACACGAAACTGACAACTGAATGTTCACTAGGCACCCAATCTTGTCTGTGAACAGCCGAGATCCATTTCCGTCTTCGAGATTCATCAGACTGAAAACGAAACACAGAAACATTAGGCCCATTCCCGTAATTGTCTCTGCAATTTCGCATACAACACCTTCGTGGCATTCTGATCAGCGCTTTAACTTATTTGGCACAATCGAAAATGTGAACGTTCCGAATCATAACATACCATGTGGTACTTGCGAAAGACTCAAAGAACTCGGTTTGTTATAACCCATATGCGTGACGTCACAGCCGTCTGAGATGTACACTGTGAGGCTTTGTTTCTAGAAGGCGTGCCGCAGTCTGCTAACAATGCGAGCATCGCATCAAAGTAACCGCGTCCGCTCCATTGTCGACGTGACGGTTGGGCTAGTACGCCGAGATTATCGAAACCCCACAGTAGTTCCCGAGAGAGGCCTTCATATACGGATAGAATAATTCGGCGGGGATCTCATAATACGTCAGAGTACTGCAGATTTGCACCAAATATTTATAAACGTGGATCTTCCTCGTAAATCAATTATTATATTAGTGAAAACGTTATCGAAACCCCTACCTTAGTTCCTGCGGTTATCCCTGCTATATTGGTAGCAAAAGATGACGGTGGACTTTAATTCGTAATGTGTATAGAAGGAGATTGTATGTACATACGTGAAGATTCTTTCTTCTGGTTTAACATTCTTGTGTAAGTGTTTCAGTTGGACGTCTCTTTGGCGAGCCGTGTCTCCCTAGCCACTTACCCTACGTCGAAAAAGCAACGTATCCTTTAATTGAAGAGAGTCTACGTTGGTACCGTAACTGACAAAGTAAATAACAAACAATGAAAACATGAATTAATAGCGAAAAACGACAAACTACTGCCGCCCCCACTTTGACCCTATGAGTTATATTGGTAACCTCAGTTCTGCCTCTTCAAGTATTGACTGCTAGACAATCGTAGTTGTCTGGACATTCACCACAGGTTTCCCTAAGTGCATATAACTCAGAACTTGATTCTAATTAATGGTTCCAATTAAACCACGGGTGAAGATCAACCAGTAACCGCTTCTAAACACTAAATGGTTCGGTACAGAATTACTAGTACTAACAATTAGAATAAAATCTGATCCCATGCCGACTGTAAACAATCTTCAATATCCAACCTCCATGCAATACTGAATTTGCAAATTCGCTACCACGTCCTCCCTTACGGATTTCGCTACTTATTTATGCGCCAAATGGACGCTAGTACTATGCGAGATACTGACTGAGTTCGACTCCGTCCTTGATTGAATCTAAACTCATAAAATACACCGGCGTGTTCCTTTGTAGCGGCCCGGCCTAATTAGGACCGCTACGCTTCAGGATGGATGAGAGAAATGGTGCAGGAGGAGGTTGATTCTTGATGGGGCGCACAATGAACCAGTGATAGCATTAACAAATGTTGATTCCCAGCAGCAATGTACAGCGCGCCGGTCTTCGTCTAGGCCACCCTGCGCACACGCAAACGTGGCCACTCGTGGAACGCGCTAATGCCGCGATGGCACCTGTGACGTCCGTTGCCCTGGATCGTGGGCAGGTGCTCCCACGGCGCCGTGTGGCCTGTTAGCAGGCAAAGAAATGGGCGTGGCCCCACTCAGGGCCTCTGGAGATTGGCCGTTTATGCACGCACGCGCTTACTCGTGGTCCCAATGCATGCGATAGTCGACACTAGGTGTTCGATGCCGAGCAGCAACGCCTCCGATCAACCATCAGCGGTGGACGAGGTCGGGGGCCGATAATGTCTGGACGAGGCCGCGAGGTTGTGGCTCCTCAAGATTGTAGACAGCTTGCAGTCCGTCGGAAGAAGTGCCTTGGAGGATGGAGACCGGCCGCATACCAGCCCGTCGAACCAACAGCTGCTGCACCAGTGTGGGGCGTCTCCGGCCAGAGCTTGAGAAGTTGATCAGCGTACAGGCAGCCAGCAGACCTTCATCACCAAAATCTTAGTCCCAGTTTCTCTGAAACTCAAGAGGCCATCATTCTCTGCAGATCAAGATGCGGATAGAGCGGCGGGACGACTGCGTACCCCAAGCTGCTGTGTTTGGTTATTTATACACTTCTTGCTACGCCTCAGACGTACTCTAATTTGGAGTAGGGAGGGGTATATTCCACATTACTCGTCCCGTCATAGTTTACGGCAGCACACAACTGCTCCGTGTTCAATATGGTAGGTCACTCTACGTCTCACTGCGCTGTGGAGGTAGCTGTTCTACCTCCTTCGTCTGTGGGAAGTGTCTCAAACCCATCAGTGCGGAGTGTTTGACGTAACGTCAACACTACTGCCCAGTGGCCTACTTGATTAGCACACCGTAATGAGCTGGCCTCTATTGCGAGGCTACAGTCTGAATAAATCTTTAAAAAAATTACAGTTTGTGGGTACGAGACTTTCCGGGGCCGAAGACTCTGCTAATCCTATCGAAATCAATAAGTACCAACTATTGAATCAGGTAATTCGCAGGCAGCCAAATGCTTACGCTGACTATCCCCGCCGGCCGGTGTGGCCGAGCGGTTCTAGGCGCTTTATTCTGGAACCGTGCGACCGCTATGGTCACAGTTTCGAATCCTGCCTCGAGCATGGATCTGCGTGATGTCCTTAGGTTAGTTAGGTTTAAGTAGTTCTAAGTTCTAGGGGACTGATGACCTCAGATCTTAAGTCCCATAGTGCTCAGAGCCATTTGAACCATTTTTTCATTTCCCCAACTCATACCTCCTAATCCGACTACTTCTAGAGATAAATATTCTCACGGTCAGACATCCTTTCTTGACACGACCAAAAACCGTACTACCTCCTAAACCCAAGTTAAAACAATTTCTAACCATTATAATGGATAAACGAACAGTGTCAGTCCCAGTTTTATCAGTGCCTTTATTGCGACCGGTAGCCGCCTTGAAGTGGTTCAGAGGCCAGCCGCGGCTTTACGGGCGATCTTTGTTGCCCGGCATACTGTTTGCCTGGAAACACTTGCCCCAAAAGAATCTGCAGCCTCCATGTCGCCCCTCGTTCCCTCTCCACAAACATTAAAAGACAACAACTTATAGAACATAATAAAACGCATCACAATAACGATGTTCTCTTAACCATCCATCCAGCTGCACATTATTCCGGAATAAGTTGAGACGACAACATGGTAGAGCACGTCCATTACCTATATGAGGTTTATTTTTTTAAATTTATACCCTTCCCCCTATCACCGTTGGTTAGATTTGATGAGACGTGGGGGCCCCCTCCCGTCACGTGAGATTTACCCCGTAGACGGACAAAAATGAGGAGAAGTGATTTTTTCCATGTATTTTTAAATATTGATTAAAGCACTGTAACAGAAACGTATTTTATTTCGGAAGTGTATTATAAAGTGTTTGAACACGTGGTTAAAAGCACTGTTTTAGTATTCGGACAGACAGAGGCAGATGAACAGAAACTCTCCACGAAATTGGAATTAACTGTTTCGACGAATCGCTAAAAAAACTGTACCTTTTATAAATATATTATGTACATTAAATGTCAATGAACCTATCCTTACTCATCAGATAAAGGAATGTTTGTTCCTTCCTTTGAACCATATGATTACGTAACTTTTCAGTCCCTTGATGTACACAATCACTAAGAGAATTCTTGTCAGTGAACATGAGCTTAGCTTCCTTCCGCATTTGATTAGTTTCTTGCTCGGATAGGTGTCTGGACTTGTTGAAAGTTTTGATACAAATTCATGTTGAACACAACAGCATCGGCTTCATACGAACTGCAGAATATCACGACTGACTTAGTGGTTGAAAGGCAGATATTTCGACCCGTAAGGCGGGGAACGTCCCGAATGAAACCTGTCTTTGATGTGACACTTGTTTCAAGTTGAGGAATCGCGTGGGAGCGCACAAATAAAGCATTCCTTTCAGTACAAATGGTCCATAAGGATTGGCAGGCACTTTAATATTGTCCTTTCTTCTCATCATTTTTATAATACAGAACCTTACCTATCACAGTAATGTTTATTGTATAAATTAAAAAGTTAATGCTAGATTTTCATTGTAAAACTGTTTATTGGGTCCAGTATTCTGTACTTGTATGATGTATGATGAGATAAAAGAAATTGTTCAGGTAGTGAAGGGAGACGAAAATTTAATAGTCATGGGTGACTGGAATTCGAGAGTAGGAAAAGGGAGAGAAGAAAACATAGTGGGTGAATATGGATTGGGGGTAACAAATGAAAGAAGAAGCCGTCTGGCAGAATTCTGCACAGAGCATAACTTCATCATAGCTAACACTTGGTTCAAGAACTATAAAAGAAGGTTGTATACATGAAAGAATCCTGGATATACTGCAAGGCATCAGATAGATTATATAATGGTAAGACAGAGATTTAGGAACCAGGTTTTAAATTGTAAGACATTTCCAGGGTCATATGTGGGCTCTGACCACAATCTGTTGGTTATGAACTGTAGATTAAAACTGAAAAAACTGCAAAAAGGCGGGAATTTAAAGAGATGGGACCTGGATAAAGTGACTAAACCAGAGGTTGTACAGAGTTTCAGGGAGAGCATAAGGGGACAATTGACAAGAATGGGGGAAAGAAATACAGTGGAAGAAGAATTGATAGCTCTGTGGGATGAAGTAGTGAAGGCAGCAGAGGATCAAGCAGGTAAAAAGACGAGGGCTAGTAGAAATCCTTGAGTAACAGAAGATATATTGAATTTTATTGATGAAAGGAGAAAATATAAAAATGCAGTAAATGAAGAAGGCAAAAAGGAATACAAACGTCTCAAAAATGAGATCGACAGGAAGTGCAAAATGGTTAAGCAGGGATGGCTAGAGGACAAATGTAAGGATGTAGAGGCTTATCTCACGAAGGGTAAGATACATACGGCCTACATGACAATGAAAGAGACCTTTGGAGAAAAGAGAACCACTTGTATAAATATCAAGAGCTCAGATGGAAACCCAGTTCTAAGCTGAGAAGGGAAAGCAGGAAGGTGGAAAGAGTATATAGAGGGTCTATACAAGGGTGGTGTACTTCAGCACAATACTATGGAAATGGAGGAGTATGTAGATGAAGATGAATTGGGAGATACGACACTGCGTGAAGAGTTTGACGGAGCACTGAAAGACCTGAGTCGAAACAATGCCCCGGGAGTAGACAACATTCCATTAGAACTACTGACGGCCGTGGGAGAGCCAGTCATGACAAAACTCTACCATCTAGTGAGCAAGATGAATGAGATAGGCGAGATACCCTCAGACTTCAAGAAGAATATAATAATTCCAATCCCAAAGAAAGCAGGTATTGAAAGATGTGAAAATTACCGAATTATCAGTTTAATAAGTCACAGCTGCAAAATACTAACACGAATTCTTTACAGACGAATGGAAAAACTAGTAGAAGCCGACCTCGGGGAAGATCAGTTTGGATTCCGTAGAAATGTTGGAACACGTGAGGCAATACTGATCTTACTTCTTATCTTAGAAGAAAGATTAAGGATAGGCAAACATACGTTTCTAGCATTTGTAGACTTAGAGAAAGCTTTTGACAATGTTGACTGGAATACTCTCTTTAAAATTCTAAAGATGGCAGGGGTAAAATACAGGGAGCGATAGGCTATTTGCAATTTGTACAGAAACCAGATGGCAGTTATAAGAGTCGAGGGGCATGAAAGGGAAGCAGTGGTTGGGAAGGGAGTGAAATAGGGTTGTAGCCTCTCCCCGATGTTATTCAATCCGTATATTGAGCAAGCAATGAAGGAAATAAAAACTTCGAGGTTCGCCAATGACATTGTAATTCTGTCAGAGACAGCAAAGGACTTGGAAGAGCAGGTGAACGGAATGGACAGTGTCTTGAAAGGAGGAAATAAAATGAACATCAACAAAAGCAAATCAGGGATAATGGAATGTAGTCGAATTAAGTCGGGTGACGCTACGGGGATTAGACTAGGAAATGAGACACTTAAAGTAGTAAAGGAGTTTTTCTATTTGGGGAGCAAAATAACTGATGATGGTCGAAGTAGAGAGGATATAAATGTAGACTGGCAATGGCAAGGAGAGCGTTTCTGAAGAAGAGAAATTTGTTGACATCGAGTATAGATTTAAGTGTCAGGAAGTCTTTTCTGAAAGTATTTGTATGGGGTGTAGCCATGTATGGAGGTGAGCCATCGAGGGATCACAAATTTAGCGTTGGAGGGGAGCGTGGAGGGTAAAAATCGTAGAGGGAGATGAATACACAAAGCAGATTCAGAAGGATGTAGGTTGCAGTAGGTACTGGGAGATGAAGAAGCTCGCACAGGTTTGAGTAGCATGGAGAGTTGCATCAAACCAGTCTCAGGACTGAAGACCACAACAACAACAATATTCTGTACATACTGTATAATCTTGTTGTATCAAATTTTTATGTTTATGCTGAGATTTTTCTTGTATTACTTGTTTTTTATTTTTTATTTTTTAATGTAAGGTGTTTCAACAAATCCCACAGTCACAATACAGCACCACTCTACTTTGACGTTCTCACCATCTGGTCGCAGGTCGCAAGTCATATCAGCTAAGCTTTGTAAAGCCGTCCTGCTATCAGTTAAGTTCCGATACTGATGGGTGATACACATGATTTCGTTGATCTTACGTGTACTTCTGTAATTTATGTAACATCTTTTGTAAAATTTACTTTAAGTCATTTGTTGTTAATTACATTTATGGGTCGGCATATCACTTGTATTCTTTCTTGGCAGATATGATGGACAAAGCCCGAAACGCGTCAATAAATCATTTCTGAACAGCTAAGTGAATAGTTATTTTCACGGCCTATTTATCAGTTGATAACGATTCAACTTTACGTAATGGTCGCACGCCTGCTATGCGATTAGTCGCATTTTAAGTTCGCCTTAACAGTTGTAAACATTTACAGTAGACATGTCGTCTGTGATATCTACCCGAGTCTCTGACATCAACGTTGATATTAGGAGGGGAGTTCAATGAATAAGGGAGTACATTTTTTCCTCGGCTAATTTCGGTTCAGAAAATGCGAAATCTTTTATGGAACATCGTGGAATATTCCCGTTTCGGCCCCTATAGTATTATGAAGTACCGACTGGAGCCGGTGCAACATGTAGCCTTCAAAATAACGTCTCTAATGGATGTGCTTTCCAAGCAGAGAGTTGTCACTGAGTCTCTTTTGATGAAAAACCAGGGCATCGGAGATATTCATAGGCGCTTGCAGAATGTCTAAGGACATTTGGCAGTGAACAAAAGCACGGTAAGTCGTAGTGCGATGTGTCTGTCATCTTGGCTACAAGGTCGCGCAAACCTGGATGATCTCCTCAGCGCCGGCCGGCTACACAAAGCTGTGACTCACGCGATACTGAAGCGTACGGAGACTCTCAGTCGAGATAATCGACGGGTTACAGTCAAACACCACGCTGCACAACGGGACATCTCTGTTGGTGGTGCTTACCCACTCGTCCACCAGTTGGGAAGCTCACAAATGATCACTGGAGTGTTCTTTCTCACACACGACAGCCAGGATCTCGTACCTTCTTACTACCATCTGACTGATCCAATGAAGGATGTACTCTGCGGGAAGCATTATGTGAATGACGAGTATGTCACTGATGTAGAAAGACGTGGGCTCCGACGTTACTAGTACAGCGGTACCATGTGGACTTAGAGGCCCTCCCAGTAACGTGAGGTAAGCTGTCGCACTGAACGGAGATACTGCTAAAAATATTTGTTGCATTACTTATCGAATGCTCCTGTATCTTAGCATATGACAGAGAAGACTGTATTAGTCAAGGATACAGTTACCTTCTGATAAGTTTTTGTTTTCGTAATTGAATGAGCAATAAATGTGATCAGCGGTGTACTTCAAGTCGTTGTAAATGCTAATAGAACTAGTACATAGTTCTTGCAAAAAGTAGCAGTTTTAATCACAAGTATATGATCTTTCAACAATACTATAAATTCGCCACAGGCCACGTGAAATTCTGCGTACAGACTATGTTGAACTATGTCAGTTACGTGAAGATGAGCACACAAGGTTCGAAACAAAAAGTGAATCTTTGATAAAATAATGATCCTTGAACGAAGGCGGAATATTTCTAGTTACCGTACGTTAACGAAATAGGTACGATGCTAACTACGAGCACCAGTTAAATCTGCCAAAAGCATCAGGTATTCATTGTTATCCATGAATCTCCATACCGAATGATTGAAGATGGGACAAACACATACTTCTAGTTGGAAAGAAGTCAGAATAAAATGCAAACTAGGAACCGCAACGACTTGTAATTCATCTCTTACGTAGATCGCTTACAAGAAATACATCTGACCTTTATTTGGAGTATCCTTTGATCGTCTGGAGTGACAACTGCAGCTAATTTAACGGGAGTGAGAGAGTAAATTTGAAGGTTGGAATGGTAACTTGACACACGTTCTTTCAGTCAGTTTGATCAAGAGGTCAAAACTCCAAAGAAATGACTTCGAAGGTCATATAAATCTTTACTCTTTAGATTGTGAGTGCTACATCACAAGGCGTGAAATTAAAAAGCATTTATAAGAATGAACATAGAGGTGTTCTTATTAAAGATCCTTAGCGAATGGAATATCAAAGGACTAAAATTATAATGGTAGTCATTTACACTCTACAGCCTCGTCTACATGACATACATCGCCGCGTGTGGACACAATTGGTCAGTTAGTGTCTGTGATTGACGCCGCAAATATAAATATGAATATAAATATTCAGTTCAGTAGAAGTGTATCTAGACAAGGAAAACTTAGTGACAAATACGGGAGAACTAGAAGCAAAGATTTTAGGAAAGTGCTTATCAGTTTTGTGATAAACTAGATAATTAGATGCTTAAAAATTATAGGTCGCGAGATACATGTCGGGTTTATTTCAGCAATACATTTGATAAAATTGAAATTTAATAGGGATGATGGGAAGAAATATTGTTAGTTTTGGTGAAGCTTTGGGGGCACTTAATAGCCTGAATTTAGAAGTTATGTCTTTTAACACATTTATAAAAAATTGTAAGTATGTCGGTCTTAAAAACAATATTTTGAAAAAAGGAGTGCCATACAAAATCAGTAGGAAAATTATAAACAAGTGAACTGTGGGCTATTAATTAAAATACAAAAGCGGAAAGCTAGGTAAAAGTAAAAATGTGAAAAAAAATTATATTTTATCAGTTGCTCAATTAGGGAATTTTACTTTGAATCAGTGACTTTAGATATCAGCATGTTGCAGTAGTGGTTCAAATGGCTCTAAGCACTATGGGACTTAATATATGAGGTCATCAGTCCCCTAGACTTAGAACTACTTAAGCCAAACTAACCTAAGGACATCACACACATCCATGCCCGAGACAGGATTCGAACCTGCGACCGTAGAAGCAGCGCGGTTCCGGACTGAAGCACCTAGAACCGCTCGGCCACTGCTTCCGTCTGCAGTAGTGAGACTGATGCTATCCTACTAGTATATATTGTTTCGATCAATGAAATCAGAAAACAGAGCTTTAAAAAATAATATGAATATCCAGCCAAATGATGTACTTGTAGCAGAAGTGAACTCAAGGAAAAAGAAAATAGCAGACAACATTGAAGATTTGTGTCAGTCACAGATAAGGTACATTTATTTGTACTTTAGCCTCTCACATAAGCTGTACGTAAATGAGTAAACATTCGTTTTCCTTATAATGTTACTCCTGGAGGAACTTTATATTTTAAATGGAGACTAGTAAAGTTGGAAGTTGCACGCTAGTGTATGCTCAATGTTACCGCGACCACTGCATTCGCAGCATTACTTTACCCCCTTCTACGGAGCAGAGTGTCTTACTTCTAATGGCTTCTCAGGTTCTGGTAAGAGTGTTCTCCGAGAATCCACTTAACCAACTTCGCGACTTTTCCATTTTCAGTCAAGCTGCAGAGCCGTGCTGTATAATGTACTTACACTGTCAGCGCCGTATCTGTTTGCGGTCTGGCGACACTCGAACTCCATTAGGGCCGGCAAGCGGTTCGTGTCGGTGGCTGCCGACCCGTGTTCACTGCCTCCCCTTGCAGCTAAAACGTCGCCGGGGCACTGCGGGAGGTATAGCACTGTTCGCGGTTGCCCAGACAACCACAGGCTTTACGTCTGAAGGCCAGGATTCGCCTTCGAGAGGACAACTTCTGACGTTAGTCTCCGATATTGTCTACTCGTCACCAAATCAGTGCACACTAGATTGATTACAAATCGTAGTTCCCAGTCTAACTTTTTAGTATGATGATCTGTTACGAACGAGTCTCCCTGTCTCAGGGAAATTTACTAGCACCGTGGATAGCAAGGATAAGACGTTATAACACGTATCCCACTCTAAAGTGTGATTATTCTACAAACATAGCTTAACTCCTAGAAAATAGAATCCTGCTACGTTTGAAATAAGCGAAAAAGGGTTAGGGTAAAACTTTATTAGGCTCGTGAAAATAGATCTGTGTTTTACATTATGTACATGAGATGAATAGATGAAGCACTGAAAAGGAGGCGTAAGTGTTTTACATTCCTTGCAAAGATGTGAACAAGCAGTACGTCAGTTTTAAAGAGCAACCTCCCTTTTTTTTAAAAAAAAAAAGTTCCTAATTCACTTCCTGGCCTCGTGATCTGCTCAAATACGTATCACGTATTCACCTAAACACAAGACGCATCGTAGTAACAAACAGGAACGAGGATCTTTAACGCTTAGCTACATTCGTGTAGAAATTTATTACCCCACGCGACATTCGTAGAACCAACTGTGTTTTTGCATTGTGTAAGCGCATGCTAACAATCAAGTGGTTCAAATGGCTCTAACCACTATGTGACCTAACATCTGAAGTCATCAGTCACCTAGACTTAGAACTACTTAAACCTTACTAACCTATGTACATCACACACATTCATACCCGAGGCAGGTTTCGAACCTGCGACCGTAGCAGCAGCGCGGTTCCGGACCGAAGCGCCTAGAACCGCTTGGTCCCAGCGGCTGGCTGCTAACCATCGACCATTATTACTGAATGTACGTACCAGCTGGAGTCGGAATGTACCCCACGAAGTTATAACCTTTACTTTCCTTCCTTTTCATCACAACTCGCCACAACATTTTTTCAATTGTTTTATGCAGAATTGAGCGATGTTTGAACAATAAACAGATTTTGGAGTTATTGTTAGCTGGTGAAAAGTGCCGTCTCAGTGAATAAACCAGATCAAGATGCAGCCGAGTTTTGGAGTCGGAATCTACCCCACGAAGTTATAAACTTTACTTTCCTTCCTTTTCATCACAACTCGTCACAACATTTTTTCAATTGTTTTATGCAGAATTGAGCGATGTTTGAACAATAAACAGGTTTTGGAGTTATTGTTAACTGGTGAAAAGTGCCGTCTCAGTGAATAAACCAGATCAAGATGCAGCCGAGTTTTGTGACAGCGAAACAAAAGTATGTGATGATGTAACTGACAGTGAAAACAGGAGTCGATAGAGAGGCAAAAGAAGAAAATGTTCGAGAGGAAAACCAAGAAACAGGGAGACAAATTTGCCATTTTTATGTAAACGATCCTTCTAAATACCAATAACACACTGATACATCGAACTTTTGTAAAACAACTGGACACAGAATAGAACAAAGCTAGTAAGAAAGAGAGAAAAATGAATTCCTTAACTTCTCTAGGGACTTGCAGGTTGTGGTGGACAAAGTTGTTTCTAAAAATTCTGAAAATGATAGCAAAGTCGATGAATCTGCTGTGCAAGTTCAAGTAGGACCGAGATTGCCAAAAAAAGTCAAAGGTGTCCCCATGCCAGATATTTTCACGTCTTACGGAAGCATAAATTTCCAAAACACATTCCAGAAGTCGAAATTACGTGTGCGAAATGCATTCCATTGACAAAAGGCATGAATTGACTGTGACAAGCGAGAATACGTGAATAGATGATTCGTTCATGTAGCTACTGTCATTTCTTTAATAGAAAGTCATTCTTTACTTTTCTCATTGTAGTTCATTATTTTCTGTCTAAACATGTTTCTGAACATTGTTCAAGTACATTTTCTAAATTAATTCCAAACCCTATGGTTAACGTGCGTATGTTAATGTATAATTATTTATAAGATTGTCTTTTCTTTTTTATTAAAGACTGATTTTTCGTAAATAGGAGTCTTTCCTTTACTGACTCTTTAATAACGGTTTAGAGAAACACAGAAGTAAATAACTTTCAGTTGCTTTTTGTTTTTGCGGTCGAAAAATAGTCTACTAAGTTACTAATACCAGTCTAAATGGAGATCGTAGTTAAGACTTAATACCACCTTGTAGTACTGTAATTCGTCGCAGGCACAACAGTGGGAACACATTGCAAGGCGCTCAGAATGTTGATCACGGGTAGTGGCACAGTGGCCCACGCACAGGCTGAAAGAATTCATCATTGTTGGAGTGAATTATAAGGTGGGCCCAATTAAAAAGGTGACCGCTTCCTCGCGGTTCTAGGCGCTCAGTCCGGAGCTGCGCGACTGCTACGGTCCCAGGTTCGAATCCTGCCTCGGGCATGGATGTGTGTGATGTCCTTAGTTAGGTTTAAGTAGTTCTAAGTTCTAGGGGACTGATGACCACTGATGTTAAGTCCCATAGTGCTCAGAGCCATTTTGGTGACCGCTTCTGTAGCGACGTTATGTGCAATCCCAGTGGATGAATGTATTTTCTTAGGTTTAAGTAGTTCTAAGTTCTAGGGGACTGATGACCACTGATGTTAAGTCCCATAGTGCTCAGAGCCATTTTGGTGACCGCTTCTGTAGCGACGTTATGTGCAATCCCAGTGGATGAATGTATTTTCCGCGAGATGGTGTGATTGTAATCCCAGGGGCACAAGCGGAGTTAACGGCTTCGCAGCAATTTCCTCATTCCTGGAGAGCTGTTTCCGCAGTCTGTTGGAAGATGGATTCCTCCCGATCAGCACAAAGACCAGTTGTCTAATTTCTTCATCATCCAGGGAAGAATGCTTCACAAGTTAACTGCAGGACGTGTGATGGATTCCTCCAGATCGGCTCAGAGATCAGTATCCAATTTTTTCACCTAGAGGGGCTCATGCTTCCCAAATTTGTCACAGGATGAAAGACGTGTATGGAGAGCAGTGTCTCGAACGGAGCACAATGTTCCCGTGGTGTCGCCATACAACATCTTGGCATGCCCACGTTGGCACCAATGGTGCTTCGATTTAGGTTGCAAAGGAGGTCATATGGAAGAATCGTTGGATCACCACACGTGATATCGCTGTCGAACTCTCGATAAGCAAAGGAAGTGTGCGTGACATAATCCACGAGAAGTTTCGATGTGGAGAAGTTTGTGCACCGCATCTTTCAGAGAACCAGAAGACTGGTGGCAATGGGTGTCTGCGTAATCCATCTGTTGAGCTAGGCGGAACAAGGATCGAATTTCGTTGTTCAGAGTGTAGCATGTGATGAAACTTGGTATTACCTCTTCGACCCTGCCTTCAAACTGATCAAGAATAGCGGCATCCCGGCTCACCTACTCCAAAAAAATTGCACTCTGCCCCAAACCCCGGAAAAATCTTCAGTTTCTTTTTTGGACGAAGTTTGTAACGCTGCGCTTTGTGCACACACGATACACTTTAAAGCCTGTGCTATGGTAAGTTGACGTGCTTCACCTTGTGAGAAAGGATTTTTGTATGGATATTGACCGCGTGTACCTGAATGGTGGCAAATCAGACTTACACCCACTCTGTAATAACAATGATACGTCAAGTAAGTCCGAAATGCAACTATACGTCAGTACGGACAAATGAAAGCACAGCAGATGCTACCAATTTGTTGATAATACGGTCGCCAGCCTAATTAGGCATTAACTGAGTTTCTTCCCTGTACAAGTTGATGTACGTGCATGCAAAGCAACACGTAATAACACTGCATAATATGGTAAATTTTAGAACCAGAAAATCTACTGAACTGATAATTTCACTTTCTGTACTAATATGGATAAACCACAAATACATAACATTACACTATACTGTTTACTACAAAACTTTGTACTGTCTATTGATCTGATTAAAATCGGGCGTAGGTTACCCTAGAAATAGCACTTTCGAAACACACACACAATGTCAATTTTGATAAAGGTAAAACACTGATAAATTTTGGTTTTTATTTTGGCTTTGACCTTGCTGGTCAAATCAGTTTAGAACACTTCAGAATTGAAATGAATAAAAAAAGGGGGGGGGGACCCTGAAACTGTTATGATCACTGTATAAAAAAATTTAATTACTGAAGTCATTGTGTGCTCAAAATTTCCACTATATGAGTTACTACTCTTTTTATCTTATTTTCTGCTCATTTAAATACCATTATATCTGTCTCGAAATAATTAAACTTCATTACTAAACCAATATCCTCGCATTCGGAAGGACGACGGTTCAATCCCGCGTCCGGCCATCCTGATTTAGGTTTTCCGTGATTTCCCTAAATCACTCCAGGCAAATGCCGGGATGGTTCCTCTGAAAGGGCACGGCCGACTTCCTTCCCCATCCTTCCCTATTCCGATGAGACCGATGACCACGCTGTCTGGTCTCCTTCCCCAAACCAACCAACCAACCAATATCAAAATTATCTTCCAACTTGGTCAGACCTTTGTTATTCGTCTATTAGTTCATTAACAAAAAAAGTTCTTTAAACATTATTCTAGCATAGCAGGGTCTGCAGGTAATTATTATTAATACAAACTTTAATTTTTCATCTCGGGACACTCGGATTGCACAACATTTGGAAAGGACCCTGTCTAGGTTAGTTGTGAGGATAATTAAATGATAGGACAGTTCTGGTAAAATTTAAGTTGTTATTGAACAGTATGGAACAAAAATAACACTGGTCCACACGAATACAGTACTAAAAGTTTCAACCTGTTTGTATCGATGTGGCGGTTGGCGAGCGGCGAGATGGCGAGGCACAGAGCACACATACAACCACAGCAATGGCTCTTGATGTATCGGCCCTTTACTTCTCCATAGCGTCGCAATTCTTTTCCATTTAGTGCCTATGGAATTTTGCCATGCTGTATAGGCGTCGGAACGGCATATCCGAGGCTCAATGAAACTACGTCTTCCGGGAGAGCCTCCTCGATCCAGTACGTGTTGCTCAGACCAATGCCCCACTCCGACTACTACTGCTGAGCCCATTATCCGTGCAGCGCCCGTGTGCATTTTCCCGCACTCGCCTGCCATCCACCTTTTACCGCTGCTTTACAGACAGGGTATTCACCAGAGGTTTTGCATTCTACATATCCTAATGCATTGCCTACGTATGGACCAGACGCACAATTACAACTGTAACATCTTACAACAGTTTCAACAATGAAATGAAATCAGAATATCGATTACACTAATTTATCGAAAATCAGAAGAAAAAAAATTATATGTACAATAGTACAGCGTTGTTGTTGTTACAAGTTGACCTCTACTTATCGACTATCTAGCAAGGAGTAACAGTTAACTCCGAACAGTGTTGTAACACATTGCTCCGGCTCAGACAGGTTATCAAGAAAAAGCGGGACAACGCCAAGCCACATGTGGCTATGAAGACCCTCGAGCTCCTTCAGAAACTTGGATGGGAGGACCTGAAACATACTCTATACAGTTCCACTATCTCTACGTGTGACTCGCGTATTTTCTATCTCCTACAACAATGTCTGAATGATCAGGTGTTCACCTGTGATAAGGAAATGCAGACACTGTGGAAAACAGGATCCGTTACCAAGCCCGGTGTTTCTATACTGAAGCCATTCACTCCCTCACTATGTGCTACGGTTGGTGTATTAATGTCAATGGCAAATACGTATAGCCGTAGTGTTCCACAATAACTGTTATTATAATATTGCTATTCAATTTTCTTTACTTGAAACTGTAGTCTCCTTTTCATTTGGGCTCACCTTATACAAACACGCTCAATATTTTCCTGTATGTTCGCAGGAGTTGTTGGAATATCGCGGTAGGCAACATTTTTTATTTCATCCCCAAGAAAATTCTCCAGAGGAGTTAAGTGAAGTTATCGTGGAAATCAATACACTGTTCCATTACGACCAGTCCTTCTGGCGGTGTATATTTGGTTCAGAACACAAAGTGCACACAAGGCTCTGCGTGCTAGGGACCCTTTGTGTTTCTACCACATAAGCATTCTGGGTTCTTCGTCCACAAGCCTAGGACGAAGGCGTGTGATAAAATTCTCATACCCTGCTGTTGAGGGTACCATTGATGAATGAGGGCTATTAACTGCAGTAAAAAGCAACCCACACAAGACATTAAGTCTCCATTGACGCTGACGTTGCACCCGTCTAAGCCATCGTCGGTCTCCGCTGGACCATTATTGCATGCTTTTGTGTGTGTGTGTGTGCGTGCATTTTCCTATCCTTTGTTGAGATGGAATATTCTTCGTTCACTGTAGGAGATGTTCTTTTTCGGGAGGATTTGCTGCTGTGACCGTTGGGAGAACTGTACACGATTTTGTAAATCAATCCCATTCAATTACTTACTATCATGTGCTCACGTGTGTCTTCAGAAAAGGGAGCAGTAGCTTCGTTAGCCTCGTCTGTGCGGCGAATACTTGCCGTTGGCTTGCACTTGCCGCTCACTGAAGCATCACAGCAGGACGAAAAAACATCCGTCGTGAAGGTCGCTCCTTGTGACAATATGTCGCTCACCGTGGGGACCGCGTGCCTGAGTAGCATTACCTGTACCTCATAACGCAGTAAAAGAAATTATTTTTAATAAATTTTTTAACGATGAACTCCCATTACTGTACACATCACACAGTTTAAAAGTACTGCGGTACTGTACTACGTGTCCTCGTATCATCAATGAGAAAACATTACTGCAGTTATGGTTCCGCTAACTGTTCCCTTTGGACGACTAGCAGTTATGTATTTCTGTCTTCTCTTCGTAGGTGTAAACTATGCTCACACCGACCTGTAACTGAATATGGTTGACTTCATGACCGATGTGCCTTCTTGTTGTGTTTCCACTTCTTGAATGTCCACTCAAACAAGACGACGACTTCTATAACACATATATGTGCATGGAGTGATAGTGCAGCAAAGTCAAAATCAGTTCTGGACTACGATTTTATTTTTATGTGGATTCGTTCTGAAAAGATCTTGAGGAGAGGAAGTGGATTATTGAGTAAAAGGTAACAGTTTTTTATTTAAAAAAAAAGACTTTTGTTTGCCACTTTTGTGTTTTGTTTCAGGACAAAATGTTATTTGTGGTGATCAAAATATATCCCTGTATGTCTACATGTGAGACCATTATGTGGTAGACTAATTAAACTGTTCTTTCTTTATGAGTTTTCTTGACACCGTTGTTAGATACTATCAATTTACGTGTGATTAATTTATGATTTTATATACATACGATATACATGTATCCTGAATGCAATTTTCTCTCTGCAGGGGAGTGTGTGCTGATATGAAACTTCCCGGCGAATCCAAACCATGTCCCATACCGGGATCTGAACTCAGTACCTTCTGGTTTTCCGAGGCATGTGTTCTAACGATTTACCTAGCCAACCACCAGTTTGGACCGGTTCTCATTTAGTTGTTCACATGTCAGGCAGTCAAATCGGTACCAAACGTATATTGACAGAGAAAACACCGATACAGCTTGCGCTACACCCCATCGTCCGAGAGAACGTACGTAATCGGTAAATAATAACTCTTGACCTACTGCACATAGGGAGAGCATAATTGTTAGCCCCTGTCACGCAGAGCTGCCGTGGCGTTGTGATAGAGTATTAGATTGTCGAGCCAAGGGTGTCGAGTTCGAGCTCTGGTCGTGACACATTTTGTACTATGGTACTCATGAAACTGTTACTGACATGTAAAAGGACTGTTCGAGGCTTATAGCAACGACTTATTGGCAGTCCGCTTTCGCTTCGTTTATTTGGAAGTAGCGGTCCTGTACAATATGTTTGTAGTTTCACAGAAGCAACGTAAACAACGGAGCAGAAGACTAAAGAAACAGCTGTATCACTGGTTTGAAAATATTAATAATAATAACAATAATTATTATTATTCTTATTGGCATTGTTATTATTACTATTATTCCAATTATTATTATTGTTATTATCACAATTAATATTTCGTCAAGTGTGATGCAGTTATTTCATTATTCTTCTGTTACGATTCTTTATGTCATTTCTGTGAAACTACAACTGTAAATGAGCATTGATTGAAATCAGCAGAAAAACTTGTATTTAGTGGGCACATGCTCTGACCACTGATCCATCCGGTCACAGTGGTCATTGCAATTGCACGGACTACCCTATCACGTTTCTCGTCAGACACTAAATCTCAACTTACCCACACAACACAAATGTAGTGCCTCTTGTGCATTATCCTCGCTATTTGTGGCATATCGTTTTTTCCAACTTTTCCTGTTGATTTCAATCAATGCTCACTCGCAGCCAAGGCCTGCAATTCACTTGTAGATTAACTCATAATGGCTACTGGATCAAAAATAGTGTCTGACCTTTCAAACAATTTTGAAAGAACAGTACTCACATATAGAAATAGTTAGGGAGAGACAGCCAATGATGTCTTCAGTATAGATGCGCGCCAGTCTCGAACTCTTAAAGAAATCGGCGATATGCCGCGGGTAATGACGATAATGAGCAGGGGGCACTACATTTTCAGTGTGTGGGTAAGTTGAAAATTTGAGTCTGACGGGATGCATTTTAGCGCAGTCAGTGCAGTTGCACTGACCAATGTGTTCTAAAGCGCAGTGGTCACAGCATCTGCCTATAAGCAGGAGACTTGGGTTCACATTCCAGTCAGGGACCAATTTTCAAATTTCCTCGCAGCCAATATCTGTAATTCCTTTGTGCAGTCAGCAAAACACGTACAACGACACCATTTTGAACGAAACAACTGCTGTAAAATCTGGCATCCACATTGATTAAAATGCTGTTTATGCGCTGCAGCTATGCCCCTGAAACTTGATATCCTGATACTGCAGTACATAGTGACTACGTTAATCACTCTGCTTCGTCTCTCAACAAGAGAGATCAAACGTAAAGTCCTAAATAGGTACTCAATAAAAATTGTAAATACTAAAGAACATGTCGGAATATTAGAGTAGAATTCCGTGTAACAAGACGGTCCATTTCTTGCCACAGTACGAGTTTGTTTTCCTTCTTTAATGACCTCATGGTCGAAAACATAGCTAATGTCCCCCCATCACGGAAATATTTCAGAGAATCCAACTCACAACTCCAAAACATGATAATGGACATGGTGCAGCACGATATGGAAACAGGAAATCTTCTCAGTTCCCTTTCCCCACAACTTTTCCCTACCCCTTGTCAGCGGATTTACCTATTTATATTCTGTTCTTTCCTAATAGCCACTGTCACTGTCATTTCAAACTTCTCCTCTTTCTTTATCCTCTCCGCTCCCGATAATACTAAGCACGGCTTCGTGTGCTACGCTGTTCTCTATCGTTCTAACTGTCCTTTACTATCATTATTATTGTTATTATTCATGTCAGTGATTATTTTTATGTCTTGATGACATCATCAATATGATTTCATCTCAAGGACAATGATCTAAATCCCATGTCACAAACATAAACAAAGTAGGCCACAATCTCACATCCTAATTACTGCAGTGGCAGCGCCTCCGCATTTCCGATTAAAAATCACACCATCAACAGTGGGGTAGAGCAGCATTAGAACTGTTGAAACGTCTATGATATATTTGTTACTTAGATGACATACAATGACTAGGCGACGTTCAAAGCTACTGAGCACTCCCAAAGATCACATTTGGCTGGTAAGGCAATGAAGTACTTTCTGCCTCCTTTTATACTCCCACGTCCCTTCTCATGAAAACTGGAAGTCGATTCCACCTTACACAGTTGTGATAAGATAGTGTATGAATATTGCCACGCCAGAAAATTGTAGCAAAACGATCGGCAGATGCTTGGTCCAGGAACTGACAGTGAACATCGAGCATTAAGAAATGAAATAGGGGTAAATAGTTGGAATGAACTACTTGGAATGGAAAAACTGTAAAACAGACAGGCCTATTCATGTGGAATGGCTGCAACTGTTGTAATAATTACATAAAACTACTTGTGAGGAAAACGAATATCAGGTGGAAAGTCGAAAATAAAGTTAAGAAAATGTAGTTAACCATAAAATAAGTGGCTTGCAAATGGATCATACGCCGCTTCCTGGATAACGATAATCAGTTTTGCACCCACATCAGGAAGGATTAATTGAGGAGATAGGTAAGGTTCAAAGAAGAGCAGTGCATTTTGTGACATCTTGGTTCACTCAGTGGACTCTTGAACAAGTGGGCATGACGGCCTGTTAGCTTTTCCAATTGTATGGGTGAGTAATTGTTTTGTGTTCCGACATTAACATCGAAATAAGCATATATGCTGAAGTAACTCATTGTTGATGGAACAGAATTTCCCCACTGACCTAATCAATAGCTGTAGAAGCGAGATGCAAAATCACCTTAAGGTCTGAGTTCTACAGTGAGACGGACAGGAAGGGTAACGTCTCTCCATTGGGTTTAACTACAGTAAGAGCTTCTGAGACCAACGGACAACTAGTAGTTTCGCTGTGCACTTCGCCTTACAGGGGAGAGGTCAAGCGAAAACTTTAACGCCGTGAGACCTGGGAAAGCTGTAACCCTCATGTGACCCATCCAAAATGTAGAGAAACATTCAGAAATCTGTAGAAAGTGATGACAACTGGAGACCATATGTAAAAAGAAACTGGATAAACTAGCGAATATATAACGGGTCTTCAGTTGCGTGAAGGGATAACGCCACAAGAAGGCATGAAGAAAACATACAGGGTTTCAAAGTATGAGATGTAATCTTATTTGGTAAATTCTTTTCGCTTTGGGCATGCATGATGAATTCTTAGCGTGCATACTATCGACCGTCTGACTAGTAGCAAGGAAGATATCCTACCAGCGAGCAGTAACGAGGACGGGGAATCAATTAGCTACATCCTAACGGGGTCAGACATGGACACTGACAACGAGAACAAGGCCAGTCCCAGAAATCGATCTGCCAGAGACTTTGCTCAGTGGAAGACGGGTCAAAATAAACCAACAAGTGCCTTGCTTTTTTTGTAGATGCTCTACTGCTTCAGAGAAAACGACGGCCAAATCTTTTGAGATACGTACTTCATGTGTCTTGTAGCGAGTAATTAGCACAACCAAAGCCGTGGCACAATGCCCAACATCGTGGTTTCACGGTTTTCGGCCTGTGTTCAAAACCTAATTATAAATTTTATTTTAGATGTTCGCTTATCTACCCATGTCCTTAGAATACTACTATATGTATGTTTTCTTATGTATATTGAAATGAGTTGTCCTTACTCGTCTGCTAACTGTATGAATGGATGAAGTTAAAAAAATAAAAATAGATGAAATGGAAAATTATTTGAAACTATTTTTGGTGAAATTCCTGTAGTGTCGTCTTGATTCATAATCAGTTACAAGCCCCAATATTCGGAAAAGTGATGTGTTGTGCATGATTTACCTTGAAATTATTGCCAATGCGTGAAATCTTCAGCAGTGTTAACGAAGTTTCTTCGCCAAATGAGATTCATCTGAAGAAACGTCAATGTGGCAACCACGCGTTTGCTTGATGCTTTTGCAGTTCGGAATTTCCAAGTTTCGAATGTTTCTGCGAAGGGTATCATCAAAGGGAACGCACCAAACATTCCTGATTAATAAACGTAAAAATAAAAGATAAAACTGATTAAGTATATTAGAACATAAAAAAATTTTTAACCCTGAAAATGCCATATACAGAAATATACCGTATAATATATATGGCCGTGAAACCCAGTTGTAGTTTTGCGATTAATAAAACAGCCTTGTATCTCCTAACTTGATAAGAAAAATCCTTGTAGTAGCCTTCAATGGACATGGGTAGATTAAAAAAATAAATAAATAAATAAAAACAGTAGTCTACCTTTGAACATGGAGCAAAAAAGAGAGAAGCCATGATGCTAGCCACTGTACCATCATTTTAGTGGAGATCATGGTGTGCTAAAAGACATTTAAATTACATAGAAAACTTCCACTTCGACTGAGGGAAGTTTGTGGGAAATTGAGCTATGGCACAAGCTGTGTTCTCCTCTTGAGCAGCACCGGTGCAGGGTCTATTAGAAGGCAGAAAGACGTTGGGAAATGCCTCTGGTATCCCAGTCGCTTCAAGTATGCGTAAGTGTACACCATTACAAGGAAACTATTTGGCATATTGCTTATAAAGCATTCCTTTCCACGCCATTATACAGGGTGTTACAAAAAGGTACGGCCAAACTTTCAGGAAACATTCTTCACACACAAAGAAAGAAAGTATGTTATGTGGACATGTGTCCGGAAACGCATACTTTCCATGTTAGAGCTCATTTTATCACTTCTCTTCAAATCACATTAATCATGGAACACACAGCAACAGAACGTACCAGCGTGACCTGTTACTTATATTTACATTCATATTTGAAAGAACAGACACTGTTGACGATCCACAGCTGTACGAAACAATCCGAAATTGATTCGCTAGATGCGAATTCCTTTACATTGGGTGCATTAGATGTAGATTTGCTACCCAACACTCATGTATTAAAATTCGTGCCACACTGGGACTTCAAACCTGTTGTCCTGCCTATCACAGGCTGTCACCTTAACCACCTTGACTATCAGTTAATGCTCCATGGAATAACTGACTTAAACTTCACAGCAACATGGTTAGAATATCGTAATGCAGCAAAACAATGAGAAGGAGAAAGTGTTTGAAACAAAATTTAAGATCAATTCTCGACATAAATGATATTACGGCTTGTTTGTAGCATTTAGTTTCCTCTGCGTAACGCTCATTTCATACAAGATGTGGTGCCTTATGCGACGGATAATCATTTTGAGATGATTTGAATTTTATTCTGCCCAAGTAAAGCCGCCACAAATTATTTGTACGCCTATGCAATATCTATCACTGTAGGACTAATAACAGTACGATTCCATAATAATGGATTCCAATAGAAGATGCAATTATCGTATGTACATACACACCCCGTTACAAGTTTACAGGTGTAGAAAAGCAGTTTTCCTGCTGAGGCGAGCAATCTCGGCCTACCTCCGTGACGTACATGCCGCGGCCTGTCTTTCTCGAAGGCCTCGGTGGCGCTGTATAACACTCCGGTCTCGGACGTCAATAGCGTCCGCCAAACGGGCTGTTCACGGACTGAATGTGAAAAGTTACAAGATAACGACAGTGCAACGATTACCTAGCCTCGTTCTGTTAGACATCAGCCCAGCATTGTCATCTGTGCACGTAGAGACTGCTGGTGATTATTTTCTGATGAGACACCGCTGCATTTATTGGATACATGATATCGCAGAAAAATCCTGCGCTGTAGATCTGAATAACCACATCATTTAAACCAAGATCCTCTTCATGAGCCGGCCGCTGTGGTCGAGCAGTTTTAAGCGCTTCAGTCCGGAACCACTCAGCTACTACGGTCGCAGGTTCGAATCCTGCCTCGGCCATGGATGTGTGTGATGTCGTCAGGTTAGTTAGGTTTAAGTAGTTCTAAGTCTGCGGGACTGATGACCTCAGGTGTTAAGTCCCATAGTGCTCAGAGCCATTTTTGGACCTCTTCATAATTTGAAAACAGAACCGCGGCGTGCATCACAAACTACAGGATCGATCGTATTTTCCTAAGCCATAACTTCTGACGTACCGCATTCATTTTTCAGAGATCTAACGAATAGCGAAAGAACTTCAGTTAGTTCTAGAGGTTGAACTGATGAGTATTCCATATCAATGAGTGTATGCTTGTATTGCTGTTAAGTATTACGTTCCTTCTTTGGCTCTTCTATTTCTCATTTATTAACCGTAACCGGTTAGAGTCCCAGACAGACGACAACTCAAAGGAAACGTTCGAAGTCCTATCGTGGATGAAGTACACTTCCTTACTGTTCTCCCAACAAATTACCCCAAATAGTTTCATGTTGACGCCCCATATTAGCTCACGTTGAACAGAATGGATGGTTCAGATGGCTCTGAGCACTATGGGACTTAACATCTTAGGTCATCAGTCCCCTAGAAATTATAACTACTTAAACCTAACTAACCTAAGGACATCACACACATCCATGCCCGAGGCAGGATTCGAACCTGCGACCGTAGCAGTCCTGCGGTTCCGGACTGAAGCGCCTAGAACCGTACGGCCACCGTGGCCGGCTGAACGGATATTCGTACATACTTTAGCATTGCAGCTGTTTCTATCCATTGATTGGCCGTTGAATAATTTTACGCCTGTATATGCAAACTGCTTTGTTTTATTTATCCTGTGTTTCTACTGTCTGTCCCTGCACCAAGCGGAAGGTATAGGTCTTCTGGCGTTACGTCGTTGCTGTGTAAAACAACCTTATCCAGGAACTGTTTTTAACGCTGTTTCCAAAGTTCGTCACCAAATCACTTATACATGCATACTGGACATATAGTGATCTGTAACGGCAGCTCGAGCGGCGTACAGTGTTCTGGCGATTGCAACCTATTAAGAACCATGTGCTGAGCTCAACTTGCTAATATGTCTTGCATTCAATTTTGGGGCTGTGTCATTGTTCTGCAGACTCATACTTTGTTTATTAGGCGACAGTGAGGAACTGGCCTGATTAACCTCCATAAAAGTAGGAATACGCATGTGCTACAATTTAGTGCTTGCCCCATGTTATGGCCGAACGCAGCATCCTTCACAAGTTCACTCCTTTGCAATGCCACACTTTGCTTGCTAGATGGGAAATCTTCGACCATTACACGAGAGCACACTCACGTTCTTGCTCTATGAAACTTCAAAGCAAACTGATTCGGTTCTGTCGTGGAATACAATCAGCAGCAGATGGAAAGGACGTCTAAATTGAAATACGATGAGGAAGGCCTTGTTACGGGCTGTTATGGGGAAGTCTTTGCAGAGAGCCAACAGCGTTTACAGTTGCGAATGTACAGGCTGTGACGTAAAGGTTCATGTGTGACGTCACTGGAGCGTACTCAGCCGATAAATTTCGTAAAGCAGAACCCGCGTATATCCGACAGACCTGTCCTCACTCGGTCCGCTGCACGATTTGGACAACTCTCCTGTGTATGCTGCAGCCATTAATTCTGTGCCACTGACTACCGAAATGAGACATTTCTTTCACTCTCTAAACGGTATTATTTACTGACAACCACCGAAAGCGGCTAACAATTAAAGTACAAACACATCCATGTTAACATCCATACTGCTCAGACCACCTTTCGGGTATTTCTGGCTCACTGCATCTACACAGATGCTCAGCAAGACACAGTAAGTAGCATGGCGAATGATATCTTGTATCATTACTGCCCCCTACGTGAATGGTACTTGGAGCCGCGTGGGGTAGCCGTTCGGTCTGAGGCGCCTAGTCACGGTTTGTGCGGCTCGTCGGAGGTTCGAGTCCTCCCTCGGGCATGGGTGTGTGTGTTGTCCTTATCGTAAGTTAGTTTAAGATAGATTAAGTAGTATGTAAGCCTAGGACCGATGACCTAACAGTTTGTTCCCATAGGAACTTACCACAAATTCCCAATTTGGTACTTGGAGAGAATGACAGTAAACATTCACATGACATCAAATTTCTCTGCTCGTCGTAGCCATTTCACGAGATATCTGTGCGAGGCAATACTACGAGGATGTGATGAAAATAATTGCTCCGAACTTTTTATGTGAAATCTCTTAATGATGTTTAAATAAAGCAAATGTTATTGATACTTTACATCTTCTTTATTAATATCTACATATTTTGAGCCCTCTTCCTGTAGAGGGCTCCGGTTTCTTGCGTGTTGCATGGCAGTGTGTAACCTAACTAAGCCGGAGGAGCAGCGTGCTGTTATCGAGTGTCGATTTCAAAATACGTGCATGGATTATCCTTTACATCAGCATGACAGTGCCAGATCACACATGAGCGCTGCGACATCTGCAACAGCCCAACGCCTTGGGTTCACCGTCATCGTTCGTCTTCCATACAGTATCGACTTGGACCCATACCAGTTTCATCAGTTTCCTAAACTTAAAGAGCACCTTCGAGGACTTCAGTTTGACAGTGATGAAGATGTGCAAGCAGAAGTGAGGTTGTGGCTCCGTCTGCAAACTCAAATATTATACAGTGATGGTATCATCAAATTGATTTCTCGTTGGGAAAGATGTGAATATCGCCAGGGTGACTATGTTGAGAAATAAATATGTCGGCAGGAAAAATAAAGATGTAAAATGTTAATAAGGCCTGCTCTCTAAACCTTTAAGAGTTATCACATAAAAAATTCGGAGGCATTATTTTTCATCACGCTCTCGTACCTTGTCCAAGTACTCTCGGAATGTGTTCTCCGGTACTTCACCAGTAAACATCTGTGTGTTGAAAAAGGCATCAGATTTGCTGCCTCCCACTATATTTCCTAGGACATCTCCGTAAAGTTCCCGATCCTGCTAACCGATTCCGTGACTAATCGCTGCGTTCTTCACTCGATCGCCTGTGTCTTTTCTATCAATGTAACTTAGCAAGTATACAAGACTAATGAACAACACTAAAAAGACCGGTAGGAAAAGTGTTTCCTGTTTTCGTAGTTGAGTTGCGTTCTTCCACTGAATCTCTGGCGGACATCTTCTCTTACAAGCAACTGTATGTCAAGTTCCCCCAAAAGAGTTACTCCTATGGGTTTTATGCTTGTTACTGGTTCCAGTTAGTAATCACAATAGTGCACTCGAACCGTAATAGATCTGTTCGACTATTAATGGGTAATACTTTAGATTGATCTACATTCAGAGTCAAACTGCCACATGCCCTGTGCTAATCTTCACTCATATCTCTACAATAGTATAAGAACTTACATCTATGGTTTTGTCCTGTTGAGAATAAATGGTTGATTTCTAACTGCTAGAACGTCCTTTGTTCATTTACAGATCTTCTCCGATAATCGGTAAGCTTCAGTTTTGTTACCAAAATACAGTGCAAAACTTACTGTGCAAAACTGCATCGAAAGCTTTCCAGAATCAAGGAACAATGTATTAACGTGAGTGCAGTTGCCTACTGTACTCTGGCACACATGGACTAACAGATGGAGCTGACATGCGCAGACTCTATGTTTGAAATCCAAGTGGTTCTAATGGCTCTCAGCCCTGTGGGACTTAACAACTGAGGTAATCAGTCTCCTAGAACTTAGAACTATTCAAACCTAACTAACCTAAGAACATCGAACCTGCCACCGTAGCAGTCACGTGGTTCCAGACTGGAGCGCCTAGAACAGCTCGGCCACATCGGCCGGCCTATGTTTGAGAAATCCACGTTGCTTTTTGATAGAGGAGATTATCGTTGTCTAAACGCAGAAGTAAAAATAGTAATGCAAGTAATGCAAGAAAGAGTACGAGTCAAACGACTGCTGTACCCACATTGCTTGCGAACATGAATGATGACTGTGAGGAATTCAAAGTTTGCGTAAGGTGTGGAAAGCTAACAGATGAAGTACACATCGTAAAGTATTAAGGTAGGAAGCTAAAGGATTTTTATGATATCTGTTGACGGACTTTAGTTCAGCAGTGCTCAATAAATCTACCTCTACATCTATATTTACATCTACATCCGCAAGTCACGGTATGATGTGGGAAGGTGGGTAGTTTTTCTTTCCCATTTTGTTGTTCCAGTCACGAAGGGTTCGTGGGAAGGGCGATTGCTGGTAAGTCTCCATGTGAGTCGAATCTCTCTATCTTCGATGTCTGTTCGTGCGAAATACTTTGAACAAAATAGGATATTGGTTGACTTGTCTAGATAAATACGCCCTCATACCTTTATGTGTAAATCACGAAGTGATGCAGAACACCTGTCTTGCAGGGTCTGCCGCTGGACGTGGGTGAGTATCTTTGTGGCGCTCTCGCTCTCATTAACTGAACCGTGCTGCTCTTCTTTAGATCTTCTCTATTTCCTCTGTCACTCGTATGGATCCCAGATTGACGAATAATATTCAAGTATTGGTCGAAGAAGTATTTTGTAAGCTGCCTCCTTGTTGAGGTTTTTGGCCAAAAGTCTTAGTCTGGTATCTGCCTTACATGAGAATAATTTTACATGGTCGTTCCACTTTAAATCACTCTGCACACAAATTTATTGTTGTTTACTTTCAGTGATTGTTCCGCAGGCATGAGATTATGTATACGTAGTATGTTACATTCGCTAACGTTAAGCGTCAATTGCCTCTCTCTGCACCAAATGTCGATCCTCTGCACGTCTTACTTCATTTTGCTGCAATTTTCTAAAGTCGTGATCTCTTTGTACACAGCAGCACCATCTGTGAAGACCCTCATTGAACTTCCGAAGTTATCCACTAGGTCATCTACGAAAGTTGTGAAGAATAGTAACTTTATAACACTCCTTGAGGACATTCCCCCAAATTACTTTTACCTCTGAAGATATCTGTTTATTGGGAACGACATTGGAACGAGCCAGGCTGTAGCCAGTCTCATATTAATTTTTTTCCGATCGAACGAATTGGATTAATTGGATTCATGATATGATGGGACAGTTCCTTCCGTAACAGCAAATTTATATACAAAAGACAGCGACATTGTCCGTAAGAGTGCGTGATTATTGCCGAGGTTACGCTTTTTTTCATCTTAATTCTAATATGAATGGCTAGTTCATTTGTTTAGTACTCAGCTGGGAGTGCCGTGTTGTGGCCCCGGGGATCCTCGTTAGCTGCAGGAGTACGCGAGAGACTTCACCAGACGGACTCTGAGGGAACAGTCCTCCGTTCTACGACTCCAGTCAGTGAGGAAAGATGGCTCTCAGCCCCTTCACTGCGGGTGACGGCGGCTAAGGCTTTGATGGATTAGCAACGCTGGTAGGGGACGGCGCGTGAGGGTCCACGAGTTCATTGACCGCCCTTGAGTTACGCCATCGCGGCGAATGTAAATACAGTTTCTCCGACAGGACTTTTGCCACCCGCGCAGTTCCGGGCGTCTAGAAAAGATAACATGTCACTGTAGTGTGGGGGAAACGGGACTCCTCAGTAGACGAGACTTTGTGTCGCGCTCCAGTCGTAGACACTGCTTATGGAAAATTTACAGAAAGTTTAGATGGGACCTGTTTTGGTTGGTCGGCGTTCGTGACTGGTGGGAACGATGTTTACTATCGATCGGCGTTTGCAGATTCCATCAAGTTGCGCCAAACTTTGTAGATTTTGAGCTCGGGAACGAGGTTGGAAGATTGTCGATTGGAAGGATTGGAGATGCAGTCCTCGGACTGGCTTAAGTTGCAGTTTTCAAGGGCTCAAGCCATGATCGGTGAGTATAAGCTCCTAGAGAATTCGGACAGAGGGCTACGAACTAGGGCTGTTGATAAAATATCGATATATCGAGACCATTTCCGGGAAATATAGGTATATATCGACAATATTTATCGAATATGTATCGATTACCATGTGGCATTATCGATTGCCGATATTGTTATTTTATAATATATTATTTTCGAAATTTTCGGTTTTACCTGAAATATTTGTTTTGAAATTGTAGTTGAACATAATTTAACTTTCACTGTGTGAAACACTGTTACCACTTCTTGAGTTTTCTCCACGTCTAGTCTTTGTCTTTGACTGTGCGAAGTATGTATAGATGGCACAATGAAGAAGTCCGGTTGCGGTGTAAACGGAATAACATGATCTCGGATGTGAAGAAATAGCAGACTTTTTGCGTTAAAAAAAGAAAAAAAAAGAAATTTAACGCAACTAGTGTGTTATTTCTTCACATCGCCGACTTCAAAAACAGTTGCTGAAAATGATGAAGAAAAATCTAAATGACGAGATTGGTCTTGGCGGTGGGTAGAGAAGTGTAAGGGGAAATTCTGACGCAATCGGCGCTCTGCACCGCTAACACAAACTGCAACGTTCAACTTCACTACCCAGTTTTCACACTACAATTGCTAGATCTCTGGCGTTAGCAGAAATGAAAAAAAAAACATGTGAGTCGACATGAAGCGCTCTGGACAAATCCCACATGCGACGAAACCGAACGAGAGGCCCATCGGACGCCTTCTATTGTGTGACTTACAAGCAGTTAACATTGTTAGCAAAGTGGTTATCTCCAAGCGTCAACGTGCATCGTTTTCCTTTCAATTCTTACTCTAAGCAGTCTGCTAGCTCGTTCATATGGGGAATATCTAAAAATAAATCGGTAGTTATATAAACAGCTCTAAGACCGGTAGTATGTTTACACCATGCAGCCGATTTTTTTTATAGGCCGGTACGTACATACATTTTCCGTCGATAGGTCGATATATCTGTACTCTTCCCGATAGTTGGAAGCAGATATCAATGTAATTTTAAATATCGATATATCTGTTCCCGGTTTTTAAAAATATCAACGCCGTCTCTCACTTTCAGGCTGAGTCCATCACAGTGCGATCTTTTGCATTCTGGGCAGAGGCGCTTCGTGAGCTGCTGATGCAGGAAGGACAGCAGATGGGACCTGCAATGCCAGAGTCCAAAACCGGCTGCATGCCCGGTTCACCTCGTCTGTTGTATTTTGTGTAAGTGTAGCCGTGATATGGCGAGTTATGAACTCGTACTTGCCGATGGGCGAGTATTTACAGTTTAATTGATCACTATCTTTCGAGGTGACTACTTGGCCACGAGTTCGCTCTTTCGGGTTCTTGTTCACTATACTCACTAAGCTAGAGATGCAGTCATCACAATTGACCTAATTCTGCATTTATCTCCAGTCAGAAAAATGCGGACATTCTTCACCACTTCAGCTTTATTTTGTTTGAGCACTTCCACTCACTCCTTTCCCAGTGATCCAATATTATTACAATTTTGAGATGATTAGGTGCACTTATTTTCGCGAAACCAGTTAATTGTTTCAGTGTTTGTTTTGATTATTACCAGAAGTTCGTAATCAATAAACGTACGTGATTCGAAATCTTTGTCTTATTCCAGTAGTCGATTGTCCACATCACTACTTAGTAATTTATTAATGTCCAGCAGGGCACACAGATACGATTCACCTATCAGGGCTACCCTCCTTGCCATTTTGTTGTGCACGGAACGTAGCCGTAAATCTATACCGTAGTGGGGGATGTGTAAGCTGGTAGGGGTACTCAGTGCATTTCCGGGCAAACTGGCTGAGTATAGCCTACCTAAGAGGCATCTTACAGCATTCTACGTACTGTTTGCTAGAAACTCTTACATCCAGCCAGACGTCTGGTGTGATAATCTGTATATTCATATTTCGTTCATTAGCTGTCAATAGGGAAATGTGTTGAATTCCTTCAGTGTAAAGAAACGCGGAATCTTACCTGTGTGTCGGTACCTACTGGGTATCGCGCGCAAACACAGCAAGCTGGGATTCACACTATCGTTACTATTTGAACCCTTGCTGATTCTTATAGAGGATATTATACTAAGAAACATGTTCCAAAACTCTACGACAGACCAAGGTAAAAAATATAGGACTACAGGTTTGTGCGTCTGTTCGATGAAGGTTCTTCGTAACGCGTATGAACTGAGCCATTTTCCAGTCATTAGCAACGCTTTGCTTCTCCAACGACCTGTGATACTATGCTGCTAGAAGATGGACCAGTACTTCCGCGTACTCTGTGAAGAACCGTATGGTATCCCATCACACCCAGTTGCCTTTCTTCTGTTGCGTCACTTTAGCTTATTTTCCATTCCTTGGTGACTTGTTTCGATATCTGTCGTTTTGTCGTTCGGGTGACGATTTAAATGAGGAACTAAAGTGCGATCCACCTGTGTGAAAAAATTGTACGGAAAGATGTTACGATGAAATTTTGGTCACAAGGAGTCTCAACGGATGGCTACGTTGCATTCCTTGACTTAACGTACGCCTAAAACTTCTTAGGACAGTCACTGCTCAGAAACGTGCTTCCGAAATCGGTGAAGGTACCATGGCTCTCGTTACGCTAATTTTGATTAACCCAGTTTTCATTTGTCTTTGAGGTTCGGGCTATGTTTAACTTTACAGCAAAGCAGTCTATGCTTTCACAGCAACTGTCAGACACACAGCGGGTCATTCCCACCCCTCACAACTTAGTTCGGTACATAGCTCTCTAAGTTGTATTATACGAGGTTGACAGAAAAGTAATGCCTCCACCTTCGTAACTTCTCAACAGTTGGCCGCACTGGTATGTGGCAGGTACTGGCTTGTTCCCTAGTCTCTTCTCTACAGCTCCAGTTGGCGGGAAGCCTTAGTATTGAACGGTCGTGTTGTTACAGTGTAAAGTATGGAACCCTGCGCAGATGATCGGTCAATGCGCTTAAAGCAACGTGCAGTCGCTGAATTCTTGACAGCAGAAGGTGTCACCCCAAAGGAGATTCATCAGCGAATCAAAGCAGTTTATGGTGACTGTGTTGATGTGAGTACTATGGGTCATTGGGCAAGTAATTTTAAAGATGTTGGGGCGGGAACATCTGACCTGTGTAACTGTAACACCCCACCCATTGCTTGTCTGCTTTTTGTGTGTGTTCGCCCCTGACAAACAACTTACAGAGATATTGGGAGTAGAACTGTACGCAAAAATGGATAACGCTAGATTTAAATGTGGCCCTGTCACCCCTAATTAATTCACGGTGGTAGCGTTGACGATGAATCACACCTGTTTTTACTTCCAAACATGAGTGATCATGAACACTTAGAGTGTTCAATGACATCAAACACATGCACAAAAATAAAATAACGCAAAAGGGTGAATTCAGGATCAACTACTGAAAGTAAAGGCTCTACTGAATCACAATAATTTTATTATAACCTTCAGATCAATGCTGAATAAAACACAATGAACAATTTACAAATTATCCTCCTGACTGGCATTGGCAGTGAACTGTGTTAAAATTGGTCCAAAACGCGCTCTCTTTTAACTTGGCTGACTGGCTGACATCGACACAAAACGTAAAATACGAAGAACCACTACACCCCTAAGTACCGTTACACCTCTGTGGAAACAGCAATTGCACGTGATCCAACTATTTAACTTTGCTCCTAACACAGGCCGAAGCGGGAGCGATCTCACCGTAATATTCCTGTTGCAGCGGCGGCCTCCGACGGCGACGGCGCGGCTGTGCGGTTGGCGTGTCGCGTCTCGGAAATTACACTCCTACACTACTCGGACAACAGACCGCTGTCCATAAACGTCTCTATTTGCAATGATCTTCCCGGCAGCAAAGAGCTGGCGCGGCTAACATCCACTCAGAACGAAAGACCAAGACGGGAGACGACTTGGCTATCGTCCTCTCAGTAGGAGAGCCCAAAACGGAAGACCATGACCGAGAGTCCAGCAAGATCGCTCTTCACCTTTCTTTTCTCCCCTCAACTTTTACAGAGCGAATCACATCACTAGAAGCTCTCAAAATACCCAGTTTGCCCGTGCCGACCAATGTACGGCCTGGGAACAGAACTCTTTCCCACCATACTTTTATTTCTACAAAATTTCACAAGTAAACTCCGCCCTTGCCGGCTAGGAAGAACCACATCTGTGGGCAATAACACGTTTGCTGGAAGTTTTCTCCCAAGAGACCACTCGAGATTTTCCCGGCAAGATTCCCCCGTCGTAGTGCACACAGATTCTTGCATTGAACGTTTGTTATTCGGAACTCCTGGCCTGCCCCACTTGAATTACTCGAAGGCGTAAAATTGGTGGGACATAGGCGAGAGTACGCACAGGAAAGCCCGTCCAGCTATCGACTACTCTGTTTTGGTAAACACTTGAACACCTGCAGCCGCACGTCCTTCAGAAGTTGGCGACCGCTGTCGCCTCTCTAAAGGGATTACAGAAATCCTCCCGTTCACCATTCATACCGTCAGGCTGTGGCCTTCGGCGGCTAGGCGGCGAGGTAGCCGAGCTCTGTCTCGCGTACTGCCTTTCAGCAAAATCTTATAATTACAAAATCGCGGAATTCTCGCGTGCCGATGCGTTTCCACATAGGTTTCCTACACCGTATTTTAGAGTATTATTCCAACAAAACCTAAAGTGTCGCTTTAAATGGGCTCATGTAAGGTGCAAGACCGTTGCCACCTTACATAACACACAAAGAGTTGGACGTTCTGTGACAGCAACCACCGAGTTTCACAAGCAGAATGTTGACAGATTGATTCAAGACGATCGTCGTATCACTCAGAGAGAAACTGCAAGCATACCGGCATTTCACAAGAACGAGTGTGTCACATTATTGCTTTGCTTTGCTATTGGAAGATCCGTGCACGACAGGTACTCCGGATGCTGACTCCTGAAATGATTGCGCACAGACTTGAAATTTGCAAGGAACTCCTCTAGCGTTACGAGAATGAAGGTGACGCCTTTCTCCATTCAGTTGTGACAGAAGACGAAATGTGGGTACACCATAACGACCTGGAGGCGAATGCCTGATTAACTGGTAATGGTAGTTTTTAGATAAGGGATTTATGACAATTTCACATGCTTCCCTGTCGCTACTACCAACCTTAATCACCTGGGTCTCCCAGTCTCCAGCCGTAAAGTTTAAATCAGCATTTAATACCATAACACGACGAGGAAATTCACTCGAAATATTTTTGAAATATTATCTCAATCACCTGATGACTTCGTTTGATCCGCTTTTAACTCTTTCCTTCACCAATATTATTTGATATTCGGAGTCTGTACTAACCTGACTAGATATTATACGGCTACAAATGTGCCACTACCACCGGCTTTTTGATAAATATTCAACTCAGAATTTAGAAATACATTGCTATGAACCTATTGTTCATTCATCGTTTTGCTCCTAATAATGTATGCTCATCGTTACCATTTATGAGACCTGAGATTTTTCCGTACACACTCCTGCAGTTAACTAGTACCATATTAACAGGTTCTTTCGCCGATCTGCTACGACCTATGCAACTCTGTCTGGTCTCAAAACGCATTTTACCGACCATGTGGAGTGATTTCTCTATGGTAAAAAACTCACAAGTGCATGTCACATGCACTCTGCTATCCTAGTTATTGCTTCCCAAAAGTAGTGCGCGCCTGATCTTGTTAATGCGGTTCACACAATTCTCCACTCGACATCCGCAGCCAAGATCGTTACAGAATCGTCTGGACCTCTGCTTCTGTACTTCCACTCATCTCCACTCCAGAGGACAATGATCAGTTCTGGGCATGACGCAACAGAACGATAGCTTTGCTTCCGCCCCACGAACGAGGCTAGCAGTCTTTACCAAATCGGCCAGCCACCTGTAGGAACTGAGGATGGCCTTTGAACCCAAGCAGAAGACGTCATTCGTGCCAAAATGCTCCACTATTGGCAACTGGGTGCACCCACTGTACTCAATTACTGTTAATAGGGCATCTTCCACATCTCAGAGATAACCCACCGGAAGCCAAGCCGAGTGGACACCGACCACTTTTCGCTACCTGCTTGCTGTTTTCATGAGAGATTCCAGAATCCACCTAGCTTTGGAACTCCTAATGACAAGTACTAACACTCTCTGCACTTTTCCAGACCAACATTCAAGGCGACCCATGCTGGTTCTGATGCACTTTCAGGAGTGGGCATTACCTCATCTATTTTTGAGGTGTTCAGGGACAGTTGTTCTCCTTATATCCACTCTCACCTTCAGCCCAGGAATTCGCGACCTCACCACCATTCGCCATTCACGTCAGGTAAGGGCCGACCGACCGGCACAACCAAATAAACCAACAGGGCTTCTAGTTGTTTACTGGTAGCAACCTTTCTTACACAAAGGACGTAGTCTCTATCCACGTGCATTGAATTTTCCTCTACACTACAAGTAATGTAACACTAACCCAAGGAGTCGCTATGTGCAATATAAGTTCACCTGTTACACTGCTTCTACTTCATACTACTATCCAAATTCAGCTCACAAAATATAGACACACTAAAATTTACGTAAAAACTCAGAATAAGTTACTATACATTAGTCAATACAGTAAAATACACAGATACAATTCGTTTCTTCATAGAAGCACTTGAGAGCAAAAATTAAACCAAGTCCACCATACAGACAGAAACTGCAGCAGCTGCTGCTACGGGAGCGCCCACTGTGCTCTCTGGCTGTGGCTACAAAGCCTCACCTGCCGTAATGCAGGAGCTAACGCGCATTGCTGGTGCCAAACAAACAACTAGGAGTGCATTAATTAGTTTAGTGCTCTGTGCTTTAACACTGTCGCTCCAGAGGAGTGGCACGCTAGAGTGAACACAGAGCAGAGCCTTGTCGTGTGCATCACACCTGACGGGCCTCTCCTATGGGTAATTATCTTTGTGGAATATTCAGCCTTCTATTTACAAAGATCCAGTAAATCATTTCGCTTTATTTTTCTCGATGTAAGTTGTAAACTTCTTAGTAACAGAGACGTGTATTCCATGAAATATTCGAGGGCATAATCTAAATTGCAAATTAAATTCATAATCTCTGGAAGTGCCTCAGAAGTAATGAAACAGTAAATTGGAAAGTGCCGGGACTTCGTGGCACTGAGAGAAAAATAGCGCGACGAAAATATTCTGGATTAACAGTTACCGATCAAGATGCCAGATCACCGGATTGCTACACCAAGAAGAAATGCAGATGATAACAGGGTGTTCATTGGACAAATATATTATACTAGAACAGACATGTGATTACATTTTCACGCAATTTGTGTGCATAGATCCTGAGAGATTAGTACCCAGAACAACCACCTCTGGCCGTAATAACGGCCTTGATATGCCTGGGCACTGAGTCAAACAGACCTTCGATGGCGTGTGCAGGTACAGCTGCCCATGCAGCTTCAACACGATACCACAGTCCATCAGGAATAGTGACTGGCGTATTGCGACGAGCCAGTTGCTGGGCCACCATTGACCAGACGTTTTCAATTGGTGAGAGATCTGGAGAATGTGCTGGCCAGGGCAGCAGTCGAAAATTTGCTGCATCCAGAAAGGCCTGTGCAGGACCTGCAACATGCACTCATGCATTATCTTGCTGAAATCTAGGGTTTCGCAGGAATAGAATGAAGGGTAGAGCGACGGGTCGTAGCACAACCGAAATGTAACGTCCATTGTTCAAAATGCCGTCAATGCGAACAAGACGGACCGAGACGTGTAACCAATGGCACCCCATACCATCACGCCGGGTGATACGCCAGTATGGCGTTGACGAATACACGCATCCAACGTGCGTTCACCGCGATGTCCCCAAACACGGATGCGACCATCATGATGCTGTAAACAGAACCTGGATTAATCGAAAAAATGACGTTTTGCCATTGGCGCACCCAGGTTCGTCATCGAGTACACCATCGCTGGCGCTCCTGTCTGTGATGCAGCGTCAAGGGTAACCGCAGCCATGGTCACCGAGCTGATAGTCCATGCTGCTGCAGACGTCGACGAACTGTTCGTGCAGATGGTTGTTGTCTTGCAAAAGTTCACATCTGTTGACTCAGGGATCGAGACGTGACTGCACGATCCGTTACAGCTATGCGGATAAGATGCCTGTAATCTCGACTGCTAGTGATACGAGGCCGTTGGTATCCAGCACGGCGTTCCGTATTACCATCCTGAACCCACCGATTCCATATTCTGCTAACAGTCATTGGATGTCGACCAACGCGAGCAGCAATGTCGCGAAACGACAAACCGCAATCGTGATAGGATACAATCCGAGCTTTATCAAAGTCGTAAACGTGGTGGTACGCATTTCTGCACCATACACGAGGCATCACAACAACGTTTCACCAGGCAACGCCGATCAACTGCTGTTTGTGTATGAGAAATCGGTTGGAAACTTTCCTCATGTCAGCACGTTGTAGGTGTCATCACCAGCGCCAACCTTGTATGAATGCTCTGGAAAGCTAATCATTTGTATATCACAGTATCTTTTTCCTGTCGGTTAAATTTCGCGACTATAGCACGTCATCTTCGTGGTGTAGCAATTTTAATGGCCAGTAGTGTATTCTGTTGGATGGGTGTCCAAATCCCTATCCGGCCAAACAGATTTAGGTTCTCCATCATTGTAACAAATCGATTACAGAGAATGTTCGCGGGTTCTTCTGAATGTGTGCTGCGGATTTCTTTCCACAGTCCAGCATGGACTTTGTCTGTAGCGACCTTACCGTCCATCCCAATATTTCTGGATTTAATTTTATTTTGAAATTTTTCTACATACGCTACATCAGCCAGGGCTTTATGAACATCTGCGTAATAGCCGATATGTCCACGCGTCATGACATGGAAGTAATGAGGCCTTGGTTGGGTAGGTCGGTGGAGGGAGCTGGCACCACATCTACACACACTAAATTCCCGTAAATTCCGGGTGAAGGGCAATGAGCTCTGATGCCACGTTCAGTCACATCCCAGAAGTGTTCGATCAGGTTCAGGGACCAGCACATCTACTAGAACTCGCCACGGTGTTCCTCGAACGACTCCATCACACTCCTGGCCTTGTGACATGGCCCATTATCTTGTTGAAAAATGCCACTGCCGTCTCGAATCATGATCTTCATAAAGGGTTGTACGTAGCCTGCTACCAATGTGCGATAGGCCTTGGCCGTTATGGTGCCATGCACGACCTCCACTGGACCCATGGATTCCCACGCGGATGTTCCCCAGAGCATTGTGGAGCCGCCACGAGCTTGTCTCAGTCTCACAGTACAGGAGTCAAGCCGGGAACACCTGGAAGGCGACGGACTCGCGCCCTTCCATATGCATGATGTGGAAGGTATCGGTATTCATCAGACCACGCAACGCTCTGCCATTGCGCCAATGTCCTGTGTCGATCGTAACGTGACCATTTCAACCGTAGTTGCCGATGTCGTTGTGTCAACATTGACACAAAGTGTTCGGTGCACTGTGTCTTCAGATACACACTGCTATCCTGCACAGAACTGAAGCCTGATGTTTGTTCCGCCACAGTCCGCCGCCTGTCTTCTTTTACCAGTCTACCCGGTCTACATGGTCGAGCATCTGTAACGAGTGGTGGCCGCGCAAACCCACGGCGTCCGGAGGCGGTTTCAACTTGGTTTCGCAATTTGTTGAAGGCTCTCAGCACAGCACTCTTCGAACACGCGACAAGTCGTGTAGTTTCCGAAATGCTCCTGCCGAGTCCCCTGGTTATCACAATCTGCCTTCGGTGAATCTCAGATAGATTGCGCGCCTTCCCCATTCTACACAGAGCGAACGCTCTCTGATACCACAGGCGCCGTGAGTGTATCTCACTAATAGGCATTCACACCAGATGACGCTGCTGTCACTTGGAAGGGTTAACATCGATTGTAGGTCGGTGGTCGTTTATTTGATTTGGTGAATGATGCTCAAGTACCCACACTTTTCGTTTCATGAAACACAGTACGTGATATTTTTAAGTATTAAGAGTGTTTACCAAAGAGTGTCATATAAGTCTTAGAGCAATGACGAGCATGATTAACGTAATATAAAGATGCAGATGCTGTTAAGTTAATGATATAAACTGATGTTGCTACACCTCTAATGGCTTAACAGTCCAATGAAAATTACTTTTACAAATTTACCATCCCTCGAAATTACACAATGAAGCAGCGTACATTCTAAATGCCTGAAGCTATATGATGAAGCTCCCGAGATGGGTCTGGTAGAAAGGCTTTGGACAAGTTACCCAATGGAAAATCGTCTTTCTTTTTAGTTTTCATAATATATCTCTGCTGGTATGTATTTTCAATTAGAACTGGCATTAAAACGGGACCAACTGTGTTTTAATAAATGATTGTGAGTCAAGTTTTATTCCTGTAAGCAAGAGTAATTGTACATTATTTATTATAAGTCTCAACTAGCAACATGTACAAACTATGCTATTTCACACAGCAACCACCACGCAAATCGATCGGTGACATGGTAGTGACTGCCTTTTGAATAATACATGTCTTACCCACTGTAGCACTGCTTTTACCTGTTGTGTTAGACAGTGTCCAAATATTGGCCAATATTGTCTCAAAAAGACTAGTAAAATCTGTAATCTAAACTACATATTTTTAGATGGGTCTGCTCACCATTGTGTCATACACCGAAGTTAGCATTGTAATAACTGTAAACAGCAGTCTAAGTGTCAACTGAAATACTGACAAGGTCGATCTAATAGCGGCTATCGTCATAGGCTACCGATAATGAAGCATTGACTTGCATTTTACAGGTACGTTACTTTACCATCTACTCTTGTACAAAGCTTATAGAACTATAATATGTTATGATCGATCTATGTATCTTATTGTAATCTTTGCTTACGTTTTTTTAGTACTGATGATAGCCACGTAGTCGTTTAAATCTAGCTAGATCTGTGCTAATCAGATTATTAGCGACTTATCGGCGAACGCGGGTTCAGTAATTTAAAAACTGTGCCACTAGACGCGGACAAAAATAGGTGTGGCAGAATAGAAGCGTTAGGCGCAAAACAATAGACGCGGAGCCTGGGAAGCGCTGCGGTGAGTGCAGGAACCCTAGCGGCGTGCTGTAGCACCGGCCATGTAGAAGCTCCGCGGGGCTGGGAGCGACACGTTGGGAGGAAAAGCGCCAGAGCTTGCTCCCGTGTGTGGGAGGCACGCAGTTTGTTCATCTGTAGCTTGAACGTAGGCACACGTCGTTCAGCTTCTCCGTTCTACTAAGGATGAAACGGAGTAGTGGAAAGAAGAGTAGTACCATTGGCTGTACAAAACGGTTCCATGTTCTAAGCCGTAAATTGTGCTCCGTTGTCCATGTCTAACACTTCAGGCAAACTTTCCAAGGAAAGCGTGAATGGTACTACGCGACATAGTCCAGTTCGTGGGCACTAGAAACGAATATGTGCTAAAAGAGTCCACAACAATAAGCCCTGAATGTTCCCAAAGGTACCAGCAAAGTCAATACGCACACATTGCCAGGGCGATTGAGACTTTCGCCAAGCTGAAAACATTTGCGGCGCAGCCGATACAATTTTTTTATTATTATTATTTGTTCAGTGTGGGCGCCCGTGCCTGGCCATGCAAACGGCTGACGCACTAACTGTTTTTTTGCGTACAACCCCCCAATTTCCTTGCTGAAGAAATCGGAACGCATCTTTTTTCAATACATTAAGAATAAGTACACGCGACTGTCCTGACTCCAGAGTCATCTCGCAAGAAAATCTCACCCTGCTGGACGGAGAGGCTGTGTCGACGAGTAAGTTATCGGCGCACATAAGAGTTCTGAATGTTTTTTTCACTGATCGAGGCCAATCAGTAGGGATGTAGTTGCAACAAAAGGTTCAAATCAAAGTCTGATTCTGTGACCTGTGCAAGTTTCCTGTAGTTCCGTGTAAAAGTCTGTAAGAGTCCAGTGTCCTGCGCATCGATGCGACAGGGAGATTCAGCAGTAGCATCGAATTCAGAAACAGAATAAACAGGAAGGCGGGAAAGGGCGAGAATTTGCACGCTACGACATGGGCCGGTACAATATTTCGTACTGATAATGTAACAGTAACGAAGTCCAACGTTCGACCTTCTCAGGCGTACATGGCGTACATGGCGTTAACGGATGAAAGAAAGACCTTCACCAGGTGAAACTCCCTACCATACAGAAAATTGTGAGACGCGATACGTAATAACGAACGCCTCTTCTCCATTTGCGAATAGTTATATTGAGTCTTGATCAATAACTTGGAAGCGAAAGCAATCGGCCTGTCCGGTGAACCAAACCTGTGGGACAGCACAGCTCCTATTCCGTAGGAAGGAGCGGGCACTGCCAAAACGACGGGCTTGGCAGGAATGAAATTAGCAATGCATCTGTCACACAACAACGCATTTCTACGTTTTTGGAATGCATCCTGACATTCTTAGCTCCAAATGAAAGGCCCATTTTTCTAGCGCAAACGAGGCAATAGAGCCGCCTTACGGGATGCCTTGGGTACAAGCCAGATGTAATATGTAGTCTTGCCGAGAACTAACCGCAATTCTCTCATGTTGAACGTGGCAGGGAGGTCCTGTATGGCCTGCAAATGTGACTGCAGACGATGAACACTTTGGCTATTAAGAACATGGCCTAACTACTGAATTTCAGTCTGAAAAAAGGCAATTATTCCAGGCTATTCTTCAAAGCAGCAGCTGAAGGTGCTTGAAAACGCCTACCAACGATACTGATACTCTATGTAATCAAAAGTATCCGGACACCTGACTGAAACTGACTTACAAGTTCGTGGCGCCCTCCATCGGTAATGCTGGAATTCAATATGGTGTTGGCTCACCCTTAGCTTCCATGACAGCTTCCACTCTCGCAGGCGTTCGTTCAATCAGGTGCTGGAAGCTTTACTGGGGAATGGCAGCGCATTCTTCACGGAGTGCTGCACTGAGGAGAGGTATCGCTGTCGGTCGGTGAAACTGACTTACAAGTACGTGGCGCCCTCCATCGGTAATGCTGGAATTCAATATGGTGTTGGCTCACCCTTAGCTTCCATGACAGCTTCCACTCTCGCAGGCATACCTTCAATCAGGTGCTGGAAGGTTTACTGGGGAATGGCAGCGCATTCTTCACGGCGTACTGCACTGAGGAGAGGTATCGCTGTCGGTCGGCGTAGCCTGCCACGGAGTTGGAGTTCCGGAACATCCCAAAGGTGTTCTATAGGATTCAGGTCAGGACTCTGTGCAGGCCAGTCCATTACAGGGATGTTATTGTCGTGTAACCACAGACCGTGCATTATGAACAGGAGTTCGACCGTGTTGAATGATGCAATCGCCATCCCTGAATTGCTCTTCAACATTAGGAAGCAAGAAGGTGCTTACAACATCAGTGAAGGCCTGTGCTGTGATAGTGCCACGCAAAACAACCACCGCCTCCGAATTTTATTGTTGGCACTAAACACGCTGCAGATGACGTTCACCGGGCATTCGCCATACCCAAGAAATAGGATCGCTACATGGTGTACCGTGATTCGTCACTCCACACTACGTTTCTCCACTGTTGAGTCGCCCAATGTTTACGTTCCTTACACCAGGCGGGCGTCTCGTTTGGCAGTTACCGGCTTGATGTGTGGCTTATGAGTAGCCGCTCGACCATGACATCCACGTTTTCTCACCTCCCTCACAACTGTCATAGTACCTAAAGTGGATCCTAATGCAATTTCGAATTGCTATTACAGATTACAACCCTCTTCAACTGTCAGCGGTCTCCGTCAGTCGACGTTCACTGTCATATCGGAGACAGTGGACCTAGGGAAGTTTAGAAGTGTGGTAATCTCGCGTACAGAAATATGACACAAGTGACACCCAATCGTCTAACCACGTTCTAAGTCCGTGAGTTCCGCGGAGCGTCCCATTCTGCTCTCTCACGATGTCTAATGACTACTGAGGTCGCTGATATGGAATACCTGGCAGTAACTGCCAGCACAGTGCACCTAATATGAAAAACGTATAATTTTCGGGGTGTCCAGATATTTCTATTAGGGGAAGAAACAATACTTAACTTGATTCCTATGCTTACTGTACCTCCCACATGCAAGTACTTTTATACACTGTTAGTACAGGCAAAACGCAGGCTCAGTAACGTCTCCCTATTACTCAGTACTGATGCGCTAAAAGTCTGCGACAGAAATAGGCCACCTAGAGATGGACGGCTGCTTAATTCAGCGTTGACAGGGGGCTCTAACTTTGTCTACCTGCAGGTGTGACGCTGACCGCTCTGTCTTTGATGCCGTTTTGGGGCTCTGCGCTGATCGGTGTTCAGTCGATGCCTTAGGACCGCACAACTAAAACACAGTGCAATAACTGGACTGTAATAAGGAAATAGTTTATGACTAATCATAATTGCAAGTAGAGAATTTACATTTCGTAGCTGCCTATTGTCGTGTCACAAGTGATTGCTTCTACATGGAGCAGAGTTCCGTGTATGCACTGTTTCACGGGATTCATTTTCTTACTTCGTTGGCTGACCTGATATTTCAGCCTGATCAATCATTTTCTCTTCAAACGGTAGAGACCTATTCTGCGGCAGTTAGGTTTCCGAATATGGTTGTTATTGCAGTTACCGTATCCCCTGTTTTGGCATTCTCTGGCTCTCTGTAGAAGTTATTTTTGTTGTGTTGTTCTTAGTATTCTACAATATTTTCCTTTCTCTCGTATTCATCCACATCAATGAGGGTTAGTCTAAAGACCGCTATATCTGACCTCTCAACTCCGATGAGTTACCTATTGTGGTTTGCAGGCAAGTCAGTCAATTCACCGCTGATCTAGGGACTGCCTAAATGCTGATTTCGCTTCACAATTTCGTCAAAAGACACGGTGTAAGACTTCAAGCGCTTCGCTGCCAGGGGTGGAGCTTTTACTGCAGTAATAAGCACCCTATTCGGCTCATGTGTGGTGTCACCGCCAGACACCACACTTGCTACGTGGTAGCCTTTAAATCGGCCGCGGTCCGTTAGCATACGTCGGACCCGCGTGTCGCCACTATCAGTGATTGCAGACCGAGCGCCGCCACACGGCAGGTCTAGAGAGACTTCCTAGCACTCGCCCAGTTGTACAGCCGACTTTGCTAGCAATGGTTCACTGACAAATTACGCTCTCATTTGCCTAGACGATAGTTAGCATAGCCTTCAGCTACGTCATTTGCTACGACCTAGCAAGGCCACATTATCAATTGCTATTTATCTTGTGATGCATGTACCGTCAGACCGATGTTCACCAATTATGGATTAAAGTTAAGTATTCCAGAAGCTACTTACCTATTTTGCTAGTCTCTATTCCTTTAACTGTTCCAGACCTCACGCCAGTCTGCATGAGCTTAAACGCGTGCCTTTCGGCTTCCTCTCATAGTGGCTTGGCTGACATTTAAGTTCCGAGGCTCCCCTCCCGCCTATGGGACTGGTTAGGGGAAACAGCATAATGCAGACAAACATGCTACGTAACAGCACACGTTGATCATGTAGAACTACGTCTGGATATACCAACGCAAACAGTGCAGCGGGTATGCCTTATACAAATCACCAGTTAGAGGCACACATTTTCATCATCATCTACCTTTGTACGACTACGAGTATGCAAAAAGAAAGCCTGAGAAGGAACCAAGTTACTACCGACATCACTCTTAACTTCATTAAAATGAAAATTACGATAAGCAATCACATTTCTACGATTAATACTCTAAAGACCACATATGTCACCATTTCCAGCACACCTAGTTACAGCAACAGTATGCCAACCATCGCGGTTACTAGGAGGAGTAGAACCAGCCTGACTTACACTAAAACTAAATTTGCATCCTACAAAATCCTTCAGTCACAGGACTGGAAGCAACGTCTCTCACTTTGACACTATTCTTCGCCTTAATATCCTCAGTATTCAATTCAACATTGTCAATAGCACGATACACTGTACTGCGCGATGTTGATATCAACGTCATCGTCGCTCGCGCAGTACAGTGTATCTAATTACTAGATGTATAAAACATTAATGATCCTCCAGACATAGTTTCCATTTTGATTACTGGCTGTTCCATGTACCCCTCCACATCTGGAAGAGATCATTGTGAATAGTGAAGAGTGTTGAAGAACTCGCAGCTTAAAAGAGCCATAACAGATAACATAGGTGCGTAAAATGAGTACTGGTACAATGTGTCATTGAAGTCATTATGTGATTTCAAAGGGATAAATAAATGTGAACTACACTGTGGATGAATAATGAAAATTCCATTCTCACCTTGTTTGAATCTTCCCACACTCCATAATTTTCTGCTGTGTATTTATTGTTAAAGACTTGCTAGAGTGCGATAGAGATCCGCCCATCATTTCCGCATGGAAATGTGGATTGTGACAGACTGACCAGTAGCATAGTCCAAAATCTAGATTAGATTTCAAGGACAGAGGCTGGAAACTGTCCAAGATGATGATGATGATGATGATGACTAGCTGTCATTCATCACGCCAACTAGAAATTTTGTGTAAGTCGTCTTGTATCTTCTACAGTCATTCGACTTCGACTCCTTACCGTACATCACTAAATCATCAGCAAAAAACCGCAGATTGCTGGCCACCCTGTCCGCCAGATCATTTATGTATATAGAGAACAACAGCGGTCCCATCACATTTCCCTGGGGCATTCCTGATGATACCCTTGCCTCTGATGATCACTTACCTTCGAGGACAACATACTGGGTTGTATTATTTAAGAAGCCTTGGAGCCACACACATATCTGTTAACTTATTCCATATGCTCGTACATTCGTTTACAGCCTGCAATGGGGCACTGTGTGAAATGCTTTCCGGAAATCTAGTAATATGAAGCTGCATGTCGCCCATCATCCATGGTTCTCAGTGTATCTTCAACTGCCCCACCAGATTCGTCAACACGGGATTGAACGGGAGTGTTTTACGTATTTCCTCGGGTTGTCTGCCATATCTTTTGCTAAGGTGCGACGGCCGCAGTTGTTGTATGCTTCGCGCATACGTCTTTTCACAGACGCACGGATCTCTACTAACCTTCGCTTGTCGTCATTTACGCGCTCCCTTTTGAACCGAGGGTGCAACAGCCTCTGCTTAGTCAGCGTCAGCCGAATTTCGTTATTAAAACATGGTGGGTCTTATCCATCCTTTATCCACTTACTAGGCACACAGTTCTATAACACTGGTGAGTTAATCTGCACAGTGTACGTTTGGCAAGACCGTAATGGTAATGGCTGAGCAAATGGATAATATCATATTGGATTTGAACGAATACGGCAGGATTTACCATTAGTAGCTAGATGCGTGAGCTGTTTACTTGAATCAGACCATAAATAGTCGAAGAAAACATATTTTGCCCAACAAATGACTGGCAAGCTACGCGAACATTTACTTGTGTGGAACGACAGTTACAAATTGAACGTAACACTTTGTGCGATCGTGACGAAACATCATCGGAATCTCGGAAACGCTCGCCGTAGACGCATCTCACGCTCGCTGTGTGCCGCAAACTGCCGCTGAAAGGCTTGCGTTGCTGATACCGGATGGTTCCCAAACGTCAACTGAGGGATGACGAGGTGTCCGAAGTCTGCCTTTGCAGCTCATCAGCGCCAAAACAACTTCACTCCGAGTGTGTCTACCGCGTGATCCACACCGCGAGACTCCGCCGCTTCTTAGAGTCAACAATTTGGTATTATAATTTCGTGCACTCCGCCAGTCGGAGACAAACTCCAAAGATCTCTCAACTAATTATAATCAGATAGTTACATCTCCCATCTATGGAAATTTTCTGAGCGAACCAATAGGCTGCGTTCCGGTGTACAGAGAAACGAGTACTCTTTTTCCCAGGCTCAATGACAGACCGGCTTCCTCTGGCCCCACAAAACAGTAAACAAAGCGTAGTGCTAAAAACGCATCTGCCTTTCTCACAACTTTAATAAGATGCTGTCTCCTTTATAACGTTTTCAGCCAGTACACCACGAAGGCCTCCTTTTAGCGAAAAACTGTTTGCGTGTTTTCTGCAGCATTATTTGGTCTGGGCGAAACGCAGGCACTATCGGCCTCTACCTGTCTTCATGCGCCCCATATCCATAGCCACTGCTGTGTCGTACAACCACAGCCGTCCCTCTGGCAGCATCACCCCACCGCCTGCAAATACAGCACACGACCGCAGGTGTTGACTCCAGCTGGCCGTCCCCTGCTGTGCTGGAAATCTTCCCATCGGGACGGCCGCCAAAAAGACCGCGACCAACTTCCCTCCCCTTCCACTTGTTGCCACAGCTCTCACAGAACCACGAAAGTTGCATGCATCTGGAATCGCTAGAAAACATGCGCTATGCACACTTGAATCTAGATGAAATTAGGAGGAAGAGACGAAGTGAAGCTGTGGATGGATCACAGAACCACTCATTGATCCCCATAAATCAGTTTAATAGCACAGTCACGATCCAGTTAGTTTCCACATTAGCTTATCAGCGTGAGGAAGTGAATAAAAACCGGGAAAAGGCAGTCCAGGTTATAACAGTTGGTATCTTTTTTAAAAAAAATGGCTCTGACAAGGGAACCTCCCCATCGCACCCCCCTCAGATTTAGTTATAAGTTGGCACAGTGGATAGGCCTTGAGAAACTGAACACAGATCAATCGAGAAAACAGGAAGAAGTTGTGTGGAACCGTGAAAAAAAATAGTAAAATATACAAACTGAGTAGTCCATATGGAAGATAGGCAACATCAAGGAGAATGCGAGCTCAGCAGCGCCGTGGTCCCGTGGTTAGCGTGAGTAGCTACGGAACGAGAGGTCCTTGGTTCAAGTCTTTCCTCAACTGAAAACTTTACTTTCTTTATTTTGTAAAGTTATGATCTGTCCGTTCGTTCATTGACGTTTCTGTTCACTGTAATAAGTTTAGTGTCTGTGTTTTGCGAACGCACCGCAAAACCTTGCGATTAGTAGACGAAAGGACGTGCCTCTCCAATGGGAACCGAAAACATTTGATCGCAAGGTCATAGGTCAACCGATTCCTCCACGGAAAAACACGTCTGATATAATCTATACGACACTGGTGACGGCATGTGCGTCACATGACAGGAATATGTTGTCGACCCACCTAACTTGTACCCTTAGCGAATGGGTAAAATGATTCTTCTACCTTGCCCGATTTAGGCTTTCTTGTAGATGTGATAATCACTCCCAAAATAGTAATGAAAACATAAGAGTTTGTCACATAAACTGAAAATAAAAAATTAAACTTTTCACTGCAAGAATGATTTGAACCTAGGACCTCTCCTTCCGTAGCTGCTCTCGCTAACCACGGGACCACGGCGCACCTTGACTCCGAGTGTCCTAAATGTTGCCTATCTTCGCATGGGCTACTCAGTTTGTATATTTTACTAATTTTTTTCATAGTTCCACACAACTTCTTCCTGTTTTCTCGATTGATCTGTGTTCAGTTTTTCAAGGTCTATCCACTGTGCCAACTTATAACTAAATCTGAGGGGGGTGCGATGGGGAGGTTGCCTTGTGAGCACTGTGGGACTTAACTGCTGAGGTCCTCAGTCCCCTAGAACTTAGATCTACTTCAACCTAACTAACCTTAGGACATCACACCCATCCATGCCCGAGGCAGGATTCGAACCTGCGACCGTTGCGGTCGCTCGGTTCCAGACTGTAGCGCCTAGAACCGCTCGGCCACAACGGCCGACTGATATTTTTAAAAATATCGTGAAGCCGATACAAAGATATTTAAAAAGAGTAACATTAACGGAGCTCGAAACATTTCCGCAGCTCGTGGTCGTGCGGTAGCGTTCTCGCTTCCCATGCCCGGGTTCCCGGGTTCGATTCCCGGCGGGGTCAGGAATTGTCTTTGCCTCGTGATGATTGGGTGTTGTGTGCTGTCCTTAGGTTAGTTAGGTTTAAGTAGTTCTAAGTTCTAGGGCACTGATGACCATAGATGTTAAGTCCCATAGTGCTCAGAGCCATTTGAACCATTTTTTAGATATTCTGCACAGCAACAAGCTAGCACCCCGATTACCCTCTTAGAAAAGGAACTGAAGGGAAAACAATACACGTTCACACTTGTAGACAACCACTTTGCTAATAATGGTAACTGCACGTAAGTGGCACAATAAAAAATGTCCGATGAGTCCCTCGTTCGGTTTCGTCACATACCGCATTTGTCTGGAACACTTCTCGTCGACTTACTGTTTTTGTTTGATTTTCTTTTCATTTCTGCAAACGCTAGCGACCTAGCAGCTGTAGCGTCAAAATTGCGTAGTGAAGTTAAACGCTGCAGTTTCTGTTAGTAGCGCCGGACGCCGATTGCGTAGCATTTTCCCTCAGACGTGTCTGCCCACCGCAAAGACCATTCTTGTGATTTAGATTTGTGTTCATCGTTTTCAACAACTGTTTTTGAAGAACGCCAATGTTGTTTTAAAAATTGTTTTTTAACGCAACTGGTGTGCTACTTCTTCACATCGGAAATCTCGATATTCCATTCACAAAAAAATGGCTCTGAGCACTATGGGACTCAACTGCTGAGGTCATTAGTCCCCTAGAACTTAGAACTAGTTAAACCTAACTAACCTAAGGACGTCACAAACATCCATGCCCGAGGCAGGATTCGAACCTGCGACCGTAGCGGTCTTGCGGTTCCAGACTGCAGCGCCTTTAACCGCACGGCCACTTCGGCCGGCTTCCATTCACACCGCCGTCCCCACTGCAATCGGACTTCTTTCTTGTGCAACCTATACTTGCTTCACATAGTCAAAGAGAAAGACTATACGTGATGATAGCACAAAAAGTAGTTAAGTTTCTTTCACACAGTGAATGTGAAATTATGTTCTACTGCAATTTCAAAAGACTAGTTTCAAATATTTAGCGAAAATTGCTGAAAAAAGATAATATACAATAAAAATATGGGCACTCGATATAGTCATTTCGATAGCGATATATCGGGGGAAAATATATCGTCCATATACATATCGGTATACAGTACTTTCTCATTAGCGCTAGTCCAGGCCCACACTGACTACCCTCACGATAACCGTACCCACAGTTCGGCAGTATTAAGCAATCTAATGTACAAGAAGAGGCTACAAGTGGGTATGGTATATCTGAGCAAACTTATGGACCCTCTTCATCGCCGAATCGATGTCACTATCAAGACCAGAGGCAGGGTCAAGTGGTATTAGCGTGAGGCCTCCTGGGTCTAGCCGTGGTTCCTGTTCAGTGTACCAACGTTTACATTTGTATTCAGTTATCCACCAGCCAACTACTTTGGGTTCAGCTGTTCTGAGATCACAATGTTAACTAAAGAAGTAGGCTGCTTAGCAAAATTTTCCCCTATTTCACATTATCATACAAGTTCTTTGAATTCACTGGTTGTGTTACTGTGTAGATATTGAAGGTACGAATATAACAAATGTAATAAACGTTGTGCTGTTGCATTTTTTATCTTGTGAAGAAAAAAACATGGTGAAATTTCGCACATGCGACTACGACTCGCATCACTGCGTTATTATAGTTCCTCCCTCCCTCTTGCTCTATGTAATTGTCTCTTATGGAGTTATGTTTTAAGCAGTGCGGAGCAAAATTATCTAGCACTACTCCACCCTGCCTTTCCCCTACGCTTTGTCAACCAGTAACGCCCTTTCTGGCTTTTATGTTTCTGTTATAGGAGGATATTCCGAGATTATTTAGCACTATAGAAACTTTAGCATTCCTAGAAGTCTGTGTGCAATTTTAAACATTTCTCCTTTCTCTAAAAATCTTCTAAACGCTGTTTACCCTGTACTTTTGTTGAGTACTGGAACTGCCAGCGCCAAATATCACTCAGTTTCCGGTGTGTATCAGAGACTAGATTCGCAATTGTGTATTGAGTGTCTGACATTTGATGGGCATGTTTTCGAGAAATTTTTAATTCGTTCTTAGGTTGACTACGAGCCAAACGTCCTCTTCCGTTACCAAATGTTGAAAACATCCAGAAGAGACCAAAACGCAGAAGTCGGTTTTTTTTAATTTTAAGCCTCAGTTCTCTTGCCGTACAGCAAGATGAGACGTAATTCTGTTGCAGGAGACCTTCGATCTTGAGTACTCAAATTAGGACATTATAATTTATGCGATAGTTGAAAGTCTGGGTCTCACTGTGGAGCGCGGTCTGACACCCTAATGGTGAGGTGACCGCTCGCGAGAAGCGGGAAAACTTCGTCCAAGTCTTCGTCCGGCAGGAATTTTGATTGTCTTAACTCCATTATACAGCTGATAGTTGTCCCTATTCGCATCTGTCAATACATTTAGTGTATTACAGTTTACGGTCCTTTTATGTGCACCATAGAGTGTTCGATCCTTAGCAGTAGACTGATTGAGCAAAACAACTAACTACACTTATACGACGTCGTGCAGATAGCATACTGATGGAACTCCAGTTACACACACTTATCTTGGCATTGCGGATAGCCCTGCTGGCCAGAGGGCTGCGTTCCAGCAAGATGTCATATATTGACGACATAATGACTTGTACGTTGTTAAGCTTAAGGCCATTTGGAGAAGTCAAGGGCACTCAAAGTTAGGAAATCAGAGACACAATACAGAGACCAAGCAAAAGCAGTAGCGTCTAGATTACCGGAGATAGTAACACTAGAGCCCTGAAAATTGCTGACGCTCTGGGCCGCTGTTCCAGGGGAAGGGGGAGGGGGTGGGGGACTTCCACTTTATAGAGATTTAACTGGAAACTCCATCCAGCGCCTAGACGCTGTTGAAAGGCGTCACTGTAGAAGATGGCCAAAAAAAGGCACGTCTTAACAGAAGCAGGAAGCTTGATCTAGCGGCGCTCAGCGATTTCACTTACTCTCACGAAGACGAGGCGCGAGCCCATCCGAGACTTATTTCTTGAGATATGAGGCAAGCTGCGTGGCGCTAACACCGAAACTGAAGGGGGGCACGGGCAAGGAGGGAGGGAGGGGAAGAGGCTTCAGGTTCTGCTGGCATGAAACGCCGCCGATGGCACTGCCCTCGGCGTAGTACAAAATGCACGGATGAGCGTCCGGTAGCCTCTCTGTCATCTTCTGAGTAACGTCGCAAAAAGAAAGGAATAACAACTGTATACCAATAAGACTGTAACAATGAGAACTCTTTGCTATTAGATTCAGAAGCATCCGACCCACCTTACATTTCAAGGCGGTGGGTTACTCTGTACTGTTAATGAAATAAAAAGTCGTGTACCTGTTTGCATTAAAAAAATACCTTTTCAACTACGACGTTGTTTTCGTCGAGCACTCACACAGGCCTCCTTCGAGGGCTCGGTCAAACTGCCTTCTCACCAAAAACCAGAAGGCGACCTTTCATGTAACCTTTGTTGAGTGGGCAGTATATCTTTTCCAAACAATACCTGTGGTGGTCTATAAAGCTGATTCCTTCGCCTTATCTCATATTATACACTCAAACTCAAAAAAGAGCGCTTGTTAGGTCTAAAACAGCTTCGCACTACTTTTTGTCTCTACTTTTCTCCCTCGCCCGGAAAAGTAGACGGTACCATTCTTGCAGAAAGAGGGTTTCTTCACTGGTATTCTACGCGTTCACTTTAGAGACAGGCAGCCGTATTTCTACCCCACCGTGTCTAAAAGCAGCCCGACGGCCATGTATCTCAATACGGAAAGAACACGCCGTGTAGTCGGCCATGTTAGCTTCCAGTGCTTTCGCGTCTGCTCTCTCTCTCCTCTCATGCATAATTAGCTCAGCGTATTAGCTCAGGAAATTATTTACATCCAAGTAAAATGAAAGTTTGCTACTACATCGTCTTTATTAAACACAACAGAGAACAGCATACATGGGATGGCACTTTGGGTCCGTCCGGAAGGCTCGTACGGATAGCCCAATGTTTAAGGCGACTGCTCGCGATAAACGGGAAACGCCGGTACGGGTCCCGGTCAGGCACAAATTTCCATAAGTCACCAATAGGTGACCTAACACAGCTGAAGCCAAGTGTTCGCATTCAGCGAATTTATTTGGAAGTAATTTCGGACTGTAGTCAGTCACCAATAAAGTCTCTTCATCCTGAGATGCAAGTAAATAGTTCGTTGTATTCCAAGTACATTCGTACATACTTCTGAAATAGAACAACTGTATTAAGAAAAAAGAAACCTTCCGAAACTATTAGCTAAAAGAACCCACCGGGGATCCCTTAGAGCGATATTCGAGTACGAGGGTGAGCCAAACGAAAACAAATTTGTATTAACAAATCGAAATTTTGCTCCGTTATCCTGTAAGTTGGTAAGCGTGCTACAAACAGAGTGCAGAATGGTCTGTAGTTGGCAGAATAGCGCATATGTCGCAGTATCAGTATAAAGGTGGCCGCCCCACTTGCGACTTGCACCAGGAAAGACCAGCGTTCTGTTATTCTGTTTTTTGCATAGTGTGGTGTGAAACGTATTGAAATTCATCGACGAATGAAGGTTCAGTACGATGATTTATGTTTGTCACAGCAGCAAGTCTACAAATGGTGTAGGAAGTTCGCAAACAGTGTGACTTCAGTGGAAGATGCTCCTCGTCCAGGTCGGGCACAACGAGTTGTGACTCCACAGAACATTGCAGCAGTTGAAGCCATAGAGAAGGAAAACCGCAGAATGACACTGAATGACATTGCAGCTTGTTTACAGATTAGTCATGGGCCACCACAACACATTGTGCATGAAGTGCTCCAATTCCGCAAAGTGTCAGCAAGATGGGTGCCACGGTAGCTGACTCGTGAAATGAGAGAACGACGTGTTGATGCTTGTGTAGAACTTCTTCGGCTCTTTGAACGAGAACGTGATGGCTTCCTTGCAAGATTCGTTACTGCGGACGAAACCTGGCTTCACTTCCACCAACCGGAAACGAAGAGAGCGAGCAAGGAATGGCGCTATTCATCACCAAAACCAAAGAAGTTTCGAACAGAACCATCAGCAGGAAACGCTATGCTGACTCTCTTTTGGGACGAAAAAGGGGTCATTTTGGAGAATTACATGCCTAGAGTGACCACTGTCAGCAGTGCATCATTCACAGATCTCCTAAAAAACATCTGCTGCCTGCAATCAAATCACAGCGACGTGGATTGATGTCAGCAAGTGTCCTTTTGCAACATGACAATGCAAGGCTCCACACTGCCCGTCCAACAGTTGCAACAATCACAGACATGCATTTTTAGTGTCTTCCTCATACACCTTCCTCACCAGACCTTGCCCCCAATTGATTTCCATATGTTTGGACCACTGAAAGACGCAATGGGAGAAAAGAAATTCCGTTCTGATGAAGAGGTACGCCAAGCGAAGCATAAGTGGTTGCGCGGACTACCGAAAAAATTTTTTCTAATGGAATTTATGCACTTTGTAAGCGGTGGAGGACTTGCATTGAGCGTGGGGGAGATTATGTTGAAAAGTGATACAGTTTCGTACCACTTCTGCACAATACATTATATTTAAAAAAAAAATTTAAGGTTTTCATTTGACACACCCTCGTATTAGTAACATATCAAATGTTGTTCCCGGATACCGAAGAATAGTGTTGACCAAGTGAGAAATAAAAATATTAAGGTAGTCAAAATAGCACTGAAAGAGATATATGCGACAAGACTCACCTTTTCGTCCATATTTATCTAATTTGTCTATAGAAAGTGCAACACAGCAAAAGTGTCACCATGTGAATCAAAAATAATGGTAAGGGAATAAACTGTATTTGAGTTGCTGATGGTGTAATAGTGTTAGCGGATTCTAAAAAGGAGATTAAATACCTGTTACAAATTTCTTTCATCTCTTATACAACTACAAACTAAAAAATACACAAACAAGCATAAAATATTTATTACCGATAATTCGAACGCACAACTCGGACGAAACATTTAGGTAAAAAGTAAAACATTATAGCAAGAAAACGAGTTTTTCTGCCTATGAAGTACAATAACAGAAATAAAGTATAATAGTTATTCAACAAAGAATTGCAATGACTAAATAAGCCCTCAGAAATAAGAGGATGTTACAGAGAAACAACCGGATTAATATTGAAAGAAGAAAGTAATCGATAGAGACATCTATTTGTAACATTTTAAGCTGTGGAATGAAGGGTGGACTCTGTGCAAACAAGGAGAGAAAAAAATTAAAAGCAATAGATATGTAGGTATGGAGAAGAGCCACAAAAACATCCAACACTGAAAGAAAATGTAAATGACAACAACTAAAGGAAATTAAAGAGAAAAGGTCTTCAAGTAACTTGTCATAGAGGTTAAAACTACACAACTTAACATCTAATTCACCATGACAGTTTCATAGAGAAAATCGTTAAAGGAAAACCCTTGAGAATAAATCAAGGGGCAGGATCAGAACACGCACATTAAAAAGTGTTGTCAGCTAAATGAACTGCAGCAACTGCATCAAAATGGTAGCGATGGCCAGGCAAAAAAGAAGGATAGTTGTATCAACAAGGCGTTGGATTCAGTGTCCGACAATGATGAGTCAGTGTCATAAAATATCAGGAGAAAAATACTATGAAATTTTGTGTCATGACAAGGATATGCAAGATCTTGAAGGTAATGCAAAAACAGATAGACGGGGAGTTTCTCATCTACTCAACTCGATGGCCCATATCGAGGCTATAAAATGATTCTCTAAAAATAAATGCAGCGTTAATTAAGCTTTGAGGTCCAATGTTCTATTATATATTCGGAATCCCTTTTAGTTGGAAGCAGGAGAAAATCCTTCAAACTGGACAGAGAAAAGTTAGAGGATAAGAATATAATATTTTTAAATAACTGCAAAGGAATAAGCCTACTAAACACATCTTAGAAACAGTACGGTGGAATTTTAAGCAACAGACTCACTGCAACAGCTGAATTTTGCTCATTTAAGGGCAAATGGATTTTACAACAGCACAGTCAACTAGTGGTAATGAAGATGTGTGTACAGTAGACCCAGCAAGGTTGCCACTTATTGAAATGAAAACGAGAAAAAGAACGAGAACCTAGAAATAAGAAATAATAAGGGAAATGAATAATTTTAGTAAACAATTGACGGTCTATGCTGTGTAAGATATTAAATACCTCCAATGATGAAATTTACCGTTTTACTATCCATTTACAAGTTTTATTACACACATAAGGTTTTTCCTTTTTTGTTATATATATACTGGCTTTTTAGGTAATTTTAAAGTATTTGATTTTGTATTTATGTACTGACAAAGTGAGAATGAAGTGTGCTAGTGAAACACATGTGCTGCGCTTGTCCCTTAAGCTTCTTTGCAACCCCAGTCCAACAGCTCCGTTCATTTACAGTTAGGTTTTGCACTCACTTCCTCTTCCTCTTCCTCCTCCTCCACTTTCCCCTCAAACCACTATGCATCTCAAGTTTAATATAACGTATGCTGACAATTAATGAACGTTAGCCTCCGCTCAACTGCAACGGAAACCTTTGTAATGATCACAAATCTGACAACGGATAGATCTCATGCATGTTGTATATTTGTATATTTAATTCTTTTCTTTGATTTGAATATGGTTTCATGGTTCAAATCTCTGCTGTTTTAATTTACGTACGATATATACTGTTATTAAACGAAATCTGTTGCTGTTTGGACATATTCTTCTAATAGCATTTTATTCATTTACTTCATGAATCAACTATGCACTTTCGCTATTCTAACCAACTACTCAGTTGTTTAGGTTTCTGCTCGTTAGCTCGTACTTCCAAATCCTTTGGTCTTCCATGAGTGAATAGTTTCGTACAGTTACTCAACGTATTTTCTTATTGCTTACGTTTCTTTCTTCTCTCTGCACATTTCCCCTTCGTACGCTGGTTTTTCCGTGAGCCCAGTTTGCTGCTACATTTGTTAGCAGCAACTTCTGTATTCCTTTTGTGTACATAGTTACTCGTTCTGTTTAAGTTCAAGTTCGCCTCGGCAGCTGCGTCGTCAGAGCAGCAGATTGCTAACCGAAGTGGACCGGCAAATACTTCGGTTGGGGTCGGAAAGTTTCTCCGCTCTATGACTGGGTGGTGTGTTGTCCTTACGTTCGTATTGTAAGAAATATGCTGACATAGCATTTTTCCATTACTGACATAGCTGAATGGGCAAGACCCAAAATACAATAAATTAGATATGAAAAAGAGTACTTAGGTTCCATAGAGATTAAATCTTAGTTTGTTTGTTGAAGCATTGTCACACTCTTACACTTCTTACCATTAAAGAGAAACCAGTATCTTCAGATATTATTTTGTTATGCTTGTGTTTCCATTCCATAGTGCTGTAGCTCCTTTTGGCCGCTTGTGAACCACAGTGCTAGTGTATTTTCTGTTCTGTTGGCGTCTGCCACTTTTGTGTTCTTGATTGAGGTTGTTATCATGATATCCCGGTACTCTTTCATTTAAATATATATATATATATATATATATATATATATATATATATATATATATATAGTTAAGGTCTCACTGGCCATTTACCATCTTCTTCTTCTGTGTGGATGCACAAACAGTGCCCGAACTCTTACGGGAACAGGCAAAAAGCCGAGAGTAATGAGTTTAATGGGCAAGGGCACTAATATAGTGCGGGACAGTAAGTTGAGAGATGGATAGAGCGTCTGCCATGAGGCAGGAGATCCCGGGTTTGAGTCCCAGTCGAGGCACACATTTTCAACTGTCCCTGTTGACTTATATCAACGTCTGTATACAGCTAGGGGTATTCATTTCATTGTAATTTATTTCTTTCATTTTCCTGCGGAACGCTATTTTGTTTTCCTTGTACCAGATCCTGGTCTAACAGCGTTTAACGTCTGTAAAGGAAGTAAGGTAAAGTCTGGTTCCAATAGCTAAATTGTAATCAGCCCTCTTAGTTATTACGTCCAGCGTAATACACCATGCAAGGTCTTTCTCTGTTTGCTTGATCTATACGTATGCAATGGCTCTACCCTTATTGGCTACTTTGAAACTGACAGACTATCCGTGCGGTTCTAAGCGCTTCAGTTTGGAACCGCGTGACCGCTACGGTCGCAGGTTCGAATCCTGCCTCGGGCATGGATGTGTGTGATGTCCTTAGGTTAGTTAGGTTTCAGTAGTTCTAAGTTCTAGGGGACTGATGACCCCAGAAGTTAAGTCCCATAGTGCTCAGAGCCATTTGACAGACTATGGGGGTCTGTTCTGTAGAGATGGCCACAGAAAGAAGTCATATTATTCTTATGCCACCAGTGAGGGTTTCTTCATCTTGGTTGTTTCTTTGGATTTTTTACAATCCAAAGTGTTAGTTCTTGCAAATGTAATTTCCCTCTATCACAACGATAACACGAATTCCAGTAATCATTGGCAAGAAGTTACACTTACTTCGAGACATTAAACCCCGTAATTGATGACGTAAAGATATGATACGCAGATTTCATATTGAGGTTCGTTGTGCACTACACAGTGTTCTCCTTAAAGGAAAGAATATCATGGTGTCCCACAGTGCTTTACTATCCATGTTTTACTAATGACACGCTTCAAGAAATATTATTTCGATTTCTGTTTTAAAGCTGAACATCTTCTGTCTGTTCTTTCTGTACATATATAAATTAAAATTCCCACCATGGTTTCTGTCTGTACGTTCGGAGTAATCTCAACAAATACTGAAAATTTTTGAAAGTGTTTTCGTTAACATACTTTGATTCACAGGTGATGTTCGTGTATACACGGTGTTACAAAAACGTACGGCCAAACTTTCAGGAAACATTCCTCACACACAAATAAAGATATGATGTTATGTGGACATGTGTCCGGAAACACTTAATTTCCATGTTAGAGCTCATTTTAGTTTCGTCAGTATGTACTGTACTTCCTCGATTCACCGCCATGGTTTCATACGGGATACTCCACCTGTGCTGCTAGAACATCTGCCTTTACAGGTACGACACAACATGTGGTTCAAGCACGATGGAGCTCCTGCACATTTCAGTCGAAGTGTTCGTACGCTTCTCAACAACAGATTCGGTGACCGGTGGATTGGTAGAGGCGGACCAATTCCATGGCCTCCACGCTCTCCTGACCTCAACTCTCTTGGCTTTCATTTATGGGGGCATTTGAAAGCTCTTGTCTACGCAACCGCGGTACCAAATGTAGAGACTCTTCGTGGTCGTATTGTGGACGGCTGTGATACAATGCGCCATTCTCCAGGGCTGCATCAGCGCATCAGGGATTCCATGCGACGGAGGGTGGATGCATGTATCCTGGCTAACGGAGGACATTTTGAACAAAGTGTTTGAAGTCACGCTGGTACGTTCTGATGCTGTGTTTCTCCATCCATGATTAATGTGATTTGAAGAGAAGTAATAAAATGAGCTCTAACATGGAAAGTAAGCGTTTCTGGACACATGTTCAAATAACATATTTTCTTTCTTTGTGTGTGAGGAATGTTTCCTGAAAGTTTGGCCGTACCTTTTGTAACACCCTGTATAGTTTATTAACATTTCATGCATATTTGCCTTACTATGATGGCTTAAAATTCTTACATCAGTGATTATTTTTTGTTCCTTTATTGTAATTTCATTCCGCTGCCCCATATGGGCACTTAAAATCACTGGAGTCAAACACAAGTTAAAAGTCGTCCATGGTACAAAAATCACACAGAGCGAGGACTTAAAAAACAAAATCATTGGAAACGACGGAACGCTCAGAAAGAATATAAAGCGCTGGTAGGGAGCTGCCGAAGGACTGGAGGTCGAAGAGGAGGAAAAAAGTGGGGAGGGGGATGGGGGGCGGGAGGAAGAGGAAAATGGGGATAGGGGTCGCACCAACAGGCAGGAGACAGGCAGGGCGGGCGATGAAGGGGGAAGACAAGGCAGGAGGGAGTGCAGAGATACTGAAGGGGAGCATAGGTGCGGGAGGGGGCGGAAGAGGGGGAGCAGCGAAACTGATTTAGTTGCCTTATAGTGCTGTATGGCCGTGAGCTATCACTGACACCCTAAACATCACTGAAGCCCTAAACAACCTGTGATGCAAGACATGTCAGATATTGAAGGGGTGGGAACAGATTCTTTGGCATGGAGTTAATGTTTAAGCGGTATGAAGGGAAATGCGGAAGAAGGTCAAAAAGAAAATGCGGTTCACGTGGGACTGGCAATGCAGGCCACCCGGCTAGCCTGCAGCTGGGTTTGACCGCTAGTTTGATTGTGAAATACGGTTTCATTCTCTTTGAAATGTAAGGTTTTCGTAAACAGTCTCTTCTATAATAGACGGAAGCGCCAAAGAACCCGTACCGGCTTGCGTATTTATATACAGTGATATGCACATAGGCACAATACTGCGCTGCGGTCGGCGACGCCTATACAGGTTAATTCACGAAAATATGCAAATCTTTTAATATGTTATTTTACTGGTAAAATTAAAGAAAAAGTTTCGTATAAACATAGGTCCGAAAAAGTTTAGTTACGGCGTTACGGCTAATAAAGGATTTTGCCAGAAATTCAGCAACTTCGCTAATATTAAGCCATCGCAAAACTCTAAGAGGTTAAAGTAAAGCACGATTTCCATTTATTTTGTTTTGTATTGGTCTGGTGAATCTAATAAAACATGTCCCAGGTGCGTATCTGCAGTAGTTTTCCAGAACATCCAGAGAAGAAAAGACTATTATAAAAGTAAATTTGTTTACTTTCCATTAAGGATGTAGAAACGTTTATGTCATTGTTGGGAACCGTTAGTGAGTTGTTTCATTCGTTTCCTAACCTTATTATGAATGCAATAGACTAAATTAAGAACAAGCCTGTGAACTGAAACGGGCAACAAAATCTGTTCATACAGGTGCAGCTAAATGCATTGAACTCGGTGGACACATTTTTGAACACTTATTGTGAAATTGTATGTACACTGTACAACTGCCTCAACACTGAGCTTTGTTTTTTCCCGTCTAATATGAATTCACGTGTACTATGGTATTAATAAAAGCAGATTATCTGACACATTCACACAGTTTCAGTTAACGTTATTACCATAATTTTCCCAAAATAAAATTCTCTACAACCTCTGTTGATAACTTTGTGCAACTGCCTGGAATTTAAAAAAATGGGGCAAGTAATTAATTATTTGCTTCTCTGGAAAAGGAGTGCAGATACTCGTCTGGCACATGTTTTATTAGAGCCACCAGATCAATAACAAAAATATAAATCAAAATCCTGCTTCACTTTAACCTCATACAGTTTTGAGATGGCTTCATATTAGTGAAGTCGTTAAATTTCAGGCAAAATCTTTTATATACGAAGATAGTATCTGTTCTTTTGGACATGTCCGAAAGAACACATACCATCTTCGTATATATATAGTTAAGGGTCACCGGTCACTTGACCATCTTATTCTTCTGTGCGGATGCACAAATAGTGCCCGAACTCGTACGGGAATCGGCAACACGCCGCGAGTAATGCGTATAATGGGCAGTGGCACTACGAATGTAGTGCGGGACAATACGTTGAGAATTGAATCGTTGCATTCGCACTCTCCTCTGTGTCCTCGGTGGTCCAGATGGAGCCAGCACGGTGGCTCAGCGTGTTCGGTGAGGGGGGATAGCTACCCTCTGTAATAAAAAAAAAAAAAAACTGAGTGTACGGAACAACGAACAACCTGCACGAATGTCATCGGGCGTCCGCCACGAACAAATTCAACGAACAGGATAGAACAACATGAGATTAAGAAAAACGATGGATAGAGCGTCTGCCATGTAAGCAGGAGATCCAATGTTCGAGTCCCGGTCGGAGCACACATTTTCATCTGTCCCCGTTGTCGTATGTCAACGCCTGTAAGCAGCTAAGAGTTTTCATTTCATTGTAAAATCCTTTATTACCCCTAACTCCGTAATTAAACATTTGTGGACCTATGTTCAAATGAACTTTTTTCTTTAGTTTTACATGTAGAATAACATATTAAAATATTTGCATATGTTCGTAAATCACCCTGTGTAGCAAAAAAAGTTTCTGGCTCAGTTATTAGATCGGTTACTGCTGCTACAATGGCAGGGTATCAAGATTTAAGTGAGTTTGAACGTGGTGTTATTATCGGCGCAAAAGCGATGGAACACAGCATCTCCGAGATAGCGATGAAGTGGGGATTTTCCCGTACGACCAATTCAGGAGCTGTGAATATCAGGAATCTGGTAAAACATCAAATGTCCAACATCGCTGCGGCCGGAAAAAGATCCTGCAAGAACGGGACCAACGGCGACTGAAGATAATTTTTGAACGTGACAGGGGTACAAGCTTTCCGCAAATTGCTGCAGATTTCAGTGCTGCGCTATCTACAAGTGTCAGCGAGCAATTCAACGGAACATCATCGGGGGGTGTCAATGACGAAGGCCCACTCATTTACACCGGGTAACTGCAGGACACAAAGCTTTCAGCCTCCCATGGGCCAGTCAACACCGAAATTGGACTGTTGATGACTGCAAACATATTGCCTGGTCGGACGAGTCTCATTTCAAATTGAGCAGATGGACGTGTCGGGTATGGAGACAACCTGCAAGTCACCAGGGTACTGTTCAATCTGGTGGAGGTTCTGTAGTTGTGTACGGCGTGTGCTGTTGGTGTGATATGGGACGCCTGATACGTGTATATACGACTCTGACAGTTGACACGTACCTAAGCATGCTGTCTGATCACCTGCATTCATTCATGTCCAGTGTATATTCTGACGGACTTGCGCAATTGCAGCAGGACAATGCGACACGCGACAAGCACTGAATTGCTACAGACTGGCTCCAGGACCACTCTCCCGAGGTTAATACTTCCGCTGGCCACCTGACTCCCCAGAAATCAACATCAATTAACATATCCAGGATGCCTTGCAACGTGCTGTTCAGAAGAGATCTCCACCCTCTCGTCCTCTTACGGTTTTATGGACAGCACAGCAGGAATCATGGTGTCAATTCCCTCCAGCACTACATCATACTTTAGTCGATTTGATGGCACATCGTGTTGTGGCACATCTGCGTGCTCGTGGGGGCCCTGCACGATATTTGGCAGTCTCTTCTGCTCTTCAGTGTATTAAACTGAATTGCATAGAAGAACCGACTGCTTTATCTACTTCAGTTACGTGATGGTGGAACCAGGTATTTAATTTCAGTTTATATAGAACCAAACACAGACACATTCATTCAGAGGCAGAAAAAGCAACAGATCTCGGTCTGAGATAATATTAGGACAGGAGGGGCTGTCTAAAAGTCCGATGTCGAGTAAAACTTCTGCGGAAACTGCGTGCCGCTTCTCAAGTAGCTGCTGCACAGATCACGTCGATAGAAGAGGTTACAGAATTACAATTAGAGGAGCAGAGAGGACCGTGAAACAGTTTTATGAAACGATCATATATTTAGGGGCTGTCTAAAAGTCCGAAGTCGAGTAAAACTTCTGCGGAAACTGCGTGCCGTTTCTCAAGTAGCTGCTGCACAGATTACGTCGATAGAGGAGGTTACAGAAATACAAATAGAGGAGCAGAGTGGACCGTGAAACAGTTTTATGAAACGATCATATATTTGAGACGAGAGCTCAAATTGATACTTACAGTTGGATCAAATATTAAAATTGTTAAAAGATTTTCATCACTGTGAGTTATAAGAAACAGTTGTGAGACAAGGTAAATGCCTTTAGATTATACAAACGTGAACTGCAGATGATTGCAGTTTGTGTTAGAGATGCATTAACGAACTTTTAGTAGTCAGTATTGGTTCTTGAGCTCTCGTTAGTGCGCCATGACTAATTGGCCCCACTGATCAGCACAATACACAAATGACGAGTTACAAAATGCATGCAATTTAACGAGGAACTGACTTTTTGGAGTGTGACCTAACGCCCTTCAAAGTACATTGCTCAAGTACTGAAACATTTATACCTACTGCAACTAAACACGTTGGTTATCCTTATCAATTATTGGCCTTGGTGATAAGAAGGGTTGACGAGAAGGAACACTATGGATAAGATGGGCGTTGGATAGTAGTGCCCCAAGGTGGCAGTATGGATCAGCAGGTTGGCTGACTTACTGATGTGGTGACAGGAATGCTCTTCCAGGGGATGGAGAGCCAGTGACTCAATTAATGTGATGAATATAGTAGCAATTGTGCAGTAGCCTCATTTTTTGTAGGGAACAGAGGTGTTTCTTGAATGCCTGTCTCAAGGAGATGTGTTTTTGCAATACCATGTCATTGTGAAAGGGAGTGTGGGAACCAGGGAACGGAATTTTTATGTGTGTGAATTCCTAAGAGACCAAACTCTTGAGGTCATCGGTCCCTAGAGTTACAAACTACGTAAACTAACTTATACTAAGAACAGCACAAACACCCATTCCCGAAGGAGGACTCGAACCTCCAGCTGAAGGGGCCAGGCAGTGTGTGACATGGCGCCTCAAACCGCGCCTCCACTCTGCGAATTTTTATGGTTAGACCGATAGGTTTGGGGGTGGGGGCCATTCCATGGATTAGGCAGCATTTAAGGGATGTGGGATTGAGTCGTTGCCAGGAAAAGGGATACTTTTCTGAAGGAGGGAGAAGGACTCCATTGCGGCAGGGATGACGTTGGGGAAATGGCATGGGAAATGGGTAAATGAGGGCATTAGGTGGTTGTGCAGGCAAGCTCGGTAACGGATAAAGTTGCCTAAAAATGCATACAGATACGCAAAAATTCTTAGAAATACGTAAAAATATGCATAAATACGTAAAAGTACACGCGATCAAATACGTAAAAATGTACAAAAATATGGAAAAAAGAAAGGAACAAATTAGGTGTGAGATATTCGAGTGTTTGGAGAAGGGAAGAAAGAGGGGGAAGGAATGACTGGTTAGGTAAAGACTGACAAGTTAGTGTGGCACAGGAACAATGTGTGAAAATACATGAGGATGAAGGAGGAAATGGGATAAGCGGGAATAATTTACTCATGAGCGTGAAGAATTCTGGACATGAGAAGCTGCAGCAACAGCCCATATGGTTATGTAGCAGGGTGCTGTGGGGAGACGAGAAAGTTGCTACAGTACAGCAGGTAAGGGGGGAAATGGCGAATGGGAAAGAAGAGAAGCAGAGAGGCGAAAAGACTGTGGAGGCATTGGCAGAGAGTGGCACACAGTGATGGTGAGGGGACATGAATACATGTGGCACAGTTTGTGAAGCAGCCATAGAAATCAAGCATGTTGTGATCAGCTGCATCTTGTGCCACAGGGAGCTCCATTTGCTCCTGACTACAGTTCTGCCTTGGCCATTCGTCCTAGTGGACTGCTGACTGCTTGCCATATCAATATAAAAAGCTATGTAATTATATCTGCAGAGCTGTTACATGGCATGGCAACTCTCACAAGTAGCCCAGCCTCTGATGGGGTAGGATACATCTGTGATATGTCTAGAACGGAATGCGCTGGGTGTCTGACTTGGGCATGTCTTGCGCCTGGGTCTTCCACAGGGACATGATCCCTGTGGCAAGGGGTTAGTATTGGCAATACGACACATTCACCGCTACCTGAATCCAAGCTACAGTAACCTAATGTCCCCAAAACCTTCACCCAACGATTCCTGCTGCTTCTGTCCTATCATTCCCCCCCCCCCCCCCCCCCCCAGTTCACGACCCCTCACCATCATTTACTTTATCTATTTATTTACACGTCAAGTACCGTACGACCAAATTGAATAGCAAATCTCCAAGGTCATGAAACGTGCTAGTACAAGAAATTACGACATAAAAATAATAACAGATAAAAATAAAACGTTTATGAACCCGAAAAAAGTCATTCCGTAAGTTTAAGTAAACGCAATTAACAATTCAACAAGAATCAGCTTAATTTTTCAAGGAAGTCCTCGGCAGAATAGAAAGAGTGACCAATGAGGAAACTCTTCGATTTGAAAGCGCGTGGATTGCTGCTAAGATTTTTGATTTCGAGAGGTAGCTCATTGAAAATGAATGCAGGAGTATACCGCACACCTTTCTGCACAAGAGTTAAAGAAATCCGGTCCAGGTTTGATTTCTACCACGAATTAACTGAGTGAAAGCTGCTTATTCTTGGGAATAAGCTGATATTGTTAACAAGAAACGACAGCAAAGAATATATGTACTGAGAGGCCAATGTCAAAATACCCAGACTCGTGAACAGGGGTCGACAAGAAGTTCGTGAAGTTACACCAATTATTGCCCGAACCGCCCGTTTCTCAGCCAAAAATGTCCTTTTAGAATGGGATCAGTTACCCCAAAATATAGAACCATAAGACATAAGCGAATGAAAATAAGCAAAGTAGATTAATCTTCGTGTCGAACCACCACTCACTTCAGATACCGTTCGAATAGTAAAAATGACAGCATTAAGTCTCTGAACAAGATCCTGAACGTGGGCTTTCCACGACATTTTACTACCTATCTGAACACCCAGAAATTTGAACGGATCAATTTCACTAATCATATACCATTCTGTAAAATTAAAAGTCAGGTTTTGTTGAATTGTGTGATAGAAACTAAAGAAACTGGGTCTTACTGTGATTTAGCGTCGGTATATTTTCTACAAGCCACGAACTTAGGTCATGAACTGCATTATTTGAAACCGAACAAATGTTACACATAACATCCTTTATTACGAGGATAGTGTCATCAGCAAACAGAAATATTTTAGAGTTGTTTGTAATAATAAAGAACATGCAAGCCCCAACACTGATCCCCTGCTCCCCCCCCCCCCCCCCTCCTCCCCCGCCGCAGTTGACCGTACCGCAATGAGACCCTACATCAAAGCCATTCTTAACATTGTGACTAATGAGCTTTTGCTGTCTGTTGCTAAAGTAAGAGGTGAACCATTTGTGAGCTACTCCCCATATTCTGTAATGGTCCAACGTCTGGAGCAATATTTCGTGATCAACACAATCAAACGCCTTAGTTGAATAAGAAAACTATCCCTAACGTTCGAATCCTTTTGTTTAACCCATCCAGTACCTCCCAGAGTTAAGAGAATATAGAATTTTCAGTTGTCAAACGACTTCTAAGGCCGAAATGTACATTTGATAGCAAATTGTGTGATACAAAATGACCAATTACCCTTACATACACAGCCTTTTCAATAACTTTAGCAAACGCTGATGGAATAGTATACCCCGCTCCTTGCCAACGTCCTATAAGCCTTTTCCCCTCTCTTCTCAACTCCTTTACTCCTTTTCCTGTTCCCGCGACCCCCCCCCCCCCCGTTTCCTCTTCCAAAGCCTTCCAACCCTGTGCACTTGACAGTCTTGTCCTGGGGTGCCTTTTCATCCATGCACGCTCTGCAAGTCAGCACCATTTTCTCCCCACCCCACTACACCCCCACCGATACTCTGCTGTCCTTGACCCATCCCTGCCATTTTACTCCAGGTTTCTGTTTCCATTCAATCCAGGTGTTTCAGTCTGTCAAGAATGGCTGGAGATAGTGGTCATGTGTGATGAGGTTTGCCTTCTTGTGGAATGTGTGTTTTCCATTCTTTCCGAAGAAGGCTTTGGCCGAAAACATTGTGTGTAACAGTGCTTTTATTGTGTCTGTCTTCAACTCAGTGTGGCATCTTTACCGTGAGTAGCAGTCCACCCTTTTCGTAACTGTTGTCAATAAGTTTGTTATATGAAAGAAAATTGGACAGTTTAGATTAAATTATGAACGAAATAATGTGGAGATAGCAGTTTTGTATTTTCTTAAACGAATGACGCACATTTTCCGTCAGTAATTCCTATTTCACGTAGCACCTTCTCGATTTGCTTTAGAGAGTAACCAGCTGATGGAGTTACACAAGGAACTTAATTATACAACAAGAAATATTCATCCCGATGAAATCTTGTACGAAAAATAAATTTGTATAGTGTAGGAAAGACTGAACAACACATATTACACTTGGATAAATTTTTAGTTCATCTGATTTGCTGATGATGCAGTTGTGTATGGTAAGGCTTAGACGTTCATTGACTGTAGATAGATACAAGATAACTTAGACAAAATTTCTAGTTCGTATGATGAATGGCAGCTACTTCTAAATGTGGTAACGTGTAAGTTAATGAGGATGATCGGCCGCTGTGGCAAAGTTATTTTAGGCGTTTCAGTTCGGAACCGCGCTGCTGCTACGGTCGCAGGTTCGAATCCTGCCTCGGGCATGGATGTGTGTGATGCCCTTAGGTTTAAGTAGTTTTAAGCCTAGGGGATTGATGACCTCAGATGTTAAGTCCCATAGCGCCTAGAGCCATTTGAACCATAATGAGGATGAGTCGGAGAAATAAACCTTTAATATTTGGATACACAATGAGTAGTGAACTCTTTGACATACTCAGATTGTTTAAATATCTGGGCGCAACGTTCCAAAGACATATGAAATGGAACGAGCATGTGAGGACTGTGGTAGGGAAGACGAGTGGTCGACTTCCGTTTATTAGGAGAACTGTTCGAAAATGAGGTTCATCTGTAAAGGAGACGGCAAATAGGACGCTGGTGCAACCTATTCTTGAATACTGCTCGAGTGTTGAAAGTGTTACGGAGATACTTCCAAGACTCAAATGGGAATCCCTGGAGGGATGGCGACGTTCTTTTCGAGCGACACTACTGAGAAAAATTAGAGAACGGGCGTTTGAAACTAACTGTCAAATGATTCTAATACCGCCAAAATACATTGTGCGTAAGGACCACGAAGATGAGATACGAGAAATTAGGGCTCATTCGGAGGCATTTACAGGGTGTTACAATAAGGTACGGCCAAACTTTCAGGAAACATTCCTCACACACAAAGAAAGATAAGATGTTATGTGGACATGTGTCCGGAAACGCTTAATTTCCATGTTAGAGCGCATTTTAGTTTCGTCAGTATGTACTGTACTTCCTCGATTCACCGCCAGTTGACCCAATTGAAGGAAAGTAATGTTGACTTCGGTGCTTGTGTTGACATGCAACTCATTGCTCTACAGTACTAGCATAAAGCACATCGGAACATAGCATCAACAGGTTAGTGTTCATCACGTTGTAGTCAGTGCAATGTTTACAAATGCGGAATTGGCAGATGCCCATTTGATGTATGGATTAGCGCGGGGTAATAGCCGTGGCGCGGTACGTTTGTATCGAGACAGATTTCCAGAACGAAGGTGTCCCGACAGGAAGACGTTTGAAGCAATTGATCTGCGTCTTAGGGAGCACGGAACATTCCAGCCTATGACTCCCGACTGGGGAAGACCTAGAACGACGAGGACACCTGCAATGGACGAGGCAATTCTTCGAGCAGTTGACGATAACCCCAATGTCAGCGTCAGAGATGTTGCTGCTGTACAAGATAACGTTGACCACGTCACTGTATGGAAAGTACTACGGGAGAACGAGTTGTTTCCGTACCATGTACAGCGTGTGCAGGCACTATCAGCAGCTGATTGGCCTCCACGGGTACACCTCTGCGAATGGTTCATCCAACAATGTGTCAATCCTCATTTCAGTGCAAATGTTCTCTTTATGGATGAGGCTTCATTCCAACGTGATCAAATTCTAAATTTTCACAATCAACATGTGTGGGCTGACGAGAATCGGCACTCAATTGTGCAATCACGTCATCAACACAGATTTTCTGTGAACATTTGTGTAGGCGTTGTTGGTTATGTCTTGATTGGGCCCCATGTTCTTCCACCTACGCTCAATGGAGCAAGTTATCATGATTTCATAAGGGATACTCTACCTGTGCTGCTAGAACATGTGCCTTTACAAGTACGACACAACATGTGGTTCATGCACGATGGAGCTCCTGCACATTTCAATCGAAGTGTTCGTACGCTTCTCAACAACAGATTCGGTGACCGATGGATTGGTAGAGGCGGACCAATTCCATTGCCTCCACGCTCTCCTGACCTCAACCCTCTTTACTTTCATTTTGGGAGCATTTTAAAGCTCTTGTCTACACAACCCAGCTACCTAATGTAGAGACTATTCGTGCTCGTATTGTGGACGGCTGTCATACAATACGCCATTCTCCAGGGCCGCATCAGTGCATCAGGGAGTCCATGCGACGGAGGGTGGATGCATGTATCCTCGCTAACGGAGGACATTTTGAACATTTCCTGTAACAAAGTGTTTGAAGTCACGCTGGTACGTTCTGTTTCTGTGTGTTTCAGTTCCATGATTAAAGTGATTCTAAGAGAAGTAATAAAATGAGCTCTAACATGGAAAGTAAGCGTTTCCGGACACATGTCCACATAACATATTTTCTTTCTATGTGTGTGAGGAATGTTTTCTGAAAGTTTGTCCGTACCTTTTTGTAACACCCTGTATAGAGTCATTTTTCCCTCGCTCTGTTTGAGAGTGAAATAGGAAAGCAGATGACTAGTGGTTGTACGGGTTACCCTCCGCCATACACCGTAAGTGGCTTGAGGACTTCCTATGTAGATGAAGATGTGAATGTAGATGCAGACGTAAGTGTAGATAACATGCACTGATCAGCTAGAACCTTATGAACACCTTCGTATTAGGCAGGGTGTCCTCCTTCGACATGGATAATAGTGGCGATGCATGGTGGCATTAAAGCGATTAGGCCTTGGTAGGTCGCTGGAAGGAACTGGCACTGCACACACGTCACCGAATTCCCATAAATCCCAGGGAGTGGGTCGATGATCTCTGACACCACTTACAACCAGATCCAAGATGCGCTCGACCAAGTTCAGATCTGAAGAGTTAGGTGGAGGAGAGGCATCACATCAATTGGATACCGCCACAGTGTTCCTTGAACCACTCCATTACACTCCTGGCTTTGTAACATGGCGCATTACCTTGCGGAAAAATCCCACTACCATCGAGAGACATGATCTTCATGATCTGTTGGAAGTGTGTGATACCTCTTGGCCGTTGTGGTGCCTTGAACAAGCTTCACTGGACCGATGGATGCCCACGTGAATGTTTCCAGAGCATAATGGAGCAGCCACCAGGTTCCCTCTGTCCCGTAGTACAGGCATCAACGAGCTGTTCCACTGGAAGGTGGGCCGGCTGGGGTGGTCGTGCGGTTCTAGGCGCTACAGTTTGGAACCGTGTGACCGCTACGGCCGCAGGTTCGAATCCTGCCTCGGGCATGGATCTGTGTGATGACCTTAGGTTGGTTAGGTTTAAGCAGTTCCAAGTTCTAGGGGACTGATGACCACAGATGTTATGTCCCATAGTGCTCAGAGCCATTTGAACCATTTTTTTAATGTTGTGGCTGGTGATTTATTGTATAGGATGATGTCCATGCCACCACAGTTGATGCAGTTCCAGAACAGGATCACTTTAACAATCAGTTTAACCTTGTACGAGACTGTATTGTTGATAACCAGTTTCCCTATGATTTGTTGTTTATTTAGTGATGTTTAAGAGTATAATGGCCACGCCGCAAGAAGCGATGCAGCTCCAGAAAACTTTAACCGTGTAGAATTTCATGTTGTTAACAGCCAGTTTTCTTACAGCCTGTTGTTTGTTTGTTGCTGTTACAGGAGATGATGGCCGTACCGCCACAGGTGACGCAGCTCCTCCAGAGGTTCAACCTCTCCATGGAGGAGCTCGCCATGCTGGTCGACCTCAAGCGGGAGTGAGTATTACGATACAGCTGTTCACTAATATTAATGTACAACATGGGAATAAATTATTGAAGGAACTGTTTGATTAAATTAAAAAAAATACAGTCAAATGCCACGATGGTCTCTAGAGTAAGCTAGCAAACCTATTATAAACTGCTAGATAAATCTATTAATAGCAGTTAAACCATTGTCAGCAAGTAACTTATAAGTGTCACTCAATGTTGGATAGACTTCTGTGTAATGTGCTAAAGTGACCGTGAATATTTCCTCCTCTCCTTCATCTACAATATACCGTTAGGTTTCATCCAGTGTGGTGAATATCTACAGGAAAGATGGAAATCAGTCAGGCGTGTTGATCAAATACCGAGCTGTTCACATCTGTAGAGGCATGTGCTCATCAGTCAGTGTGGTACACACTGGGGAATGATATTCTCCTTTCCCAAATATTTTTGGATGATGTCCTTAAGGTTCCTATTGTTAATTTACAATACTTCTTTTACCAGTGCCAGGGAAATTGGCCGATTTAATTGTTGCACGTATCACACATGTTCCATATATCGACCATTACCCTTGTCGACCATCAGCTTGATAGTGAGGGATTATCAATTATTTCGTTATGCGCTGTACGTGTTTGAATTAGTAATGAACAATGTTCCCACGTACATCAAATGTGCTTTACATTTGCATCAATCATATACGTGTTTTTTGCCATTTTTCGTAATTTGTAAGCAAGAGAAACGCCAAGTTGTTACACTCATTACTGTCGACTGATTACAGCAGACCAAACTAGTTCAGTTCAGTTGGTTCAAAGCTCCAAGCTCAAACCGGCATGGTGAACATCACAAAAGTTTTACCGTCATTTTGCGTTTGTTAGTATTTGTCGAGGAGCTTAGAGGATGCGGGTCTGTGATGTAGTCCGTGCGTCTAGATAGGATTATCTACTAACACGGGGCCCATCGAGGTCATATAAGGTGGACGAAAGGCGACTGAAGGGTAGCGGGTAGAAGGGCCAAGGTAAAAGAATACCAGTGCAAGCGCCAATGGATCGTGAGAGTGATAAGAGCAGTGGTCGATTTTCTTGCTTGATATGACAGAGCATACAAGGGTAAGGTTATGGTTAGTTATTGGGTATTGTTCCAATGCTTGGTACCAGTGTCACAGCTTAGGTTCGTCGTAAAGAGCATCAGTCTGTACCGTCGTGAGTTACTGTTGACGCTGGGAACAGGTCTCCTGGGCCAGCTGTAACATGCTAGAGTCGTCACGTTAGTGGTACATTGGTCATAAAATCGACCGCAGAGTGTGTGAGGTTTGGTGGGTTTTGTTTGTCTTTAGTGTGCAAATTGGCATCCCTGCTGTAGCCTATTGGTCGGCTGTGTTTCAGATGGATGTGGCAATCAGCTCGCCTGAGATGCATGTGTTCGCCGATACTTGTGTTCTATGTGTCCCTTAGCTTGTCATAGGAGACTGCGTGTCCATAGCAAAGAGCGTCTTTGGACCATTACGCTTCCACCTGTGGTTGTGGTCGTAGTTGCCCTGGTCAAGAATGAAGGTGTCGTTCGAGTGTCCTGTACGCTTGTGTGGCGAGGTTTTTTAGTACCTCTGAGAGAGTCCCGAGGCGGTATTCATTGTGAAGGCTCTCGGTGGATGTGTTTCGTGCAGAACTGCTTATGATATACAGCTTCTTGTTACGTATGACCTTTAGGCATCGCAGGCGTTCTAGAGCAAATCGAAGCCCCTCTCAGCAGATGTTCTTAATCGCATTTGGCCATTGAGATTCGAATTTCTTTCAACTTCCAGTGGGTCAAATTTTTTGGAGGAAGAGCATGACCCAGTATCATACTACCGGGTACATGAGTGGATCTTCATGTAAAATCGATAGCCCATTCGGCTATATTCATTAGGACAACGCTGTGATGTAATTAAACAACCTGATGAATGTTATTGAATAAGACGAATACATTTCTCTGTGTGTGAAAAAAAACTATAATGTGTCACAAGTAGTTTTATGATTTTCGTGAGCAACAGAGAAATAGAGACGGTAATACGTTTCCTTTACAACATATTCCTCACTACAATATTCTCTGAGATCAGTTTATTTCCCCCAGTAAAACTTGTATTCGATATTTACTCCACATAAAAAGCTATTTTTAAAGTGTATAATACGCGTTAAAATTTAGTATACTACCTTCATACGATTGAAGTTTCTTCACGTCTCGCAATGTTTTGAGAGTGACCAAGAGAAGAACCTCATTGTGAGCCACACTAAATTAACGCCGTGAGTCAAGAAAGTAAAGACCTATTTCAAATTCATAGAAGAATTTTCAGTAACCTATAGGTCTGTGTTTAGCCTCCTTTCGAAGAACACAAATTTTTCTTGCGCCAGCACTCGTTCCTAAAAGTCGTTCACCATAGCTGTACCATCGTTTCTGGACTACCACCTTACCGAAACCTGAAATATATGAGATTCTACGGTTAGCGGTTGCGAATGAAAGTTGTACCATTACTTTTTGTTATCCTCATTCCCACAGATTTTTTACCTTAACTGTGCTTTACATTGCAGTTACCTGTATTAGCTGATTCGTCAGTATTTTATCTTCAACCAAATGGTGTTCATGTTGACACTCGGCTGGGTAATGGAAAATGGCTTGTTCAAAGCAATTTTTTGAGAGACAAAAGGTCTAATTGTGGAAAATATATTTTTTTACTGAGTTTGTTGCGGGAAAATAGCTTTCGCTCTTTATAAATATTTCATCCCCATAACAAAGGAAACAAAAATAGTAGGATGCCTATTATTGTTCGTTAAGTTCTGATTTTCAATACAATGCTTACTTGCACTATATGTGTAGCTACAGCTGATCTTTGACTGAGAATTGATTGCCGGTACGTTACATGTTTTGATATAACGCTTGCAAAGAAATTACTAATACGACGTTCCATATATACAAATCTCAATACAAATAACTTATCCAAAATACCTAGTAAATCATATTCTAAAATGTACAAGAGGCTTTCAATAGGTAATGCTACACATCTTTTGTCGCCACCAACTTCAGGTGAAAACATGCTGATTTTGTTGTGCCAAATCGTGGAATATTCCCGCTTCAGACCCTAGAGATTAATGAAGTTCCTACTGGTAGCCGCTCTATACGTAGATTTCAGTGCAGTGCCTGTGACGGAGGTGCGCTCCAATCAGAGAGCTGTCGTAGAGTTTGTTTGGGGGAAATCCGGAGCATCCCATATATTCATAGGCGCCTGCTGAACGTCTACGGATAGCTGTCAGTGAACAAAAGCACGGTGAATCATTGGGCGAGGTCTCTGTCATCAATCGCATCCAGGTCGCGCAAACCCGTCCGATATTCCACCTGCCGGCAGGCCGCACTCTGGTGTGACTCCTGCAATTTTGGAACGTACCAACACTCTCATTCGAAGTGATCGACGGATCACAATCAAACAGCTCGCTGCTTAACTGGTAGTGCTGACACGTTCATTGACCAGTCGGGGTACTCAAACTTGTGTGGCCGCTGGGTTCCTCGCCGCCTAACAGGAGATCTCAAAGAGTTTCGAAGGACAATCTGTGCGGAATTGTTTGTGCGATTCGAGGCTGGTCGCTAAAATTGTATGTCGAACATCGTCACAGGCGATGCAACATAGGTTCGTCGTTTCGAACCGGAAACAAAACAGCATTCTCCTCTGAAGAATAAGTTCAAAGCCGCACACTTAGCCAGTAAAGTCATGGCGAAAGTCCTCTGCGGCTGTGAAGAGATTATTCTGTTTGATGTCCTCTCTCGTGGTGCAACGGTCACCACTAAAGTGTATTGTGATACCCACAATAAACTAAAGGAACAGCTACAGCGTGTTCGTCGCCAGAAAAATACAACCTAATTTCTTCTTGTCCATGACAACGCTAGGCCTCACAGATATCTGCGACGCCGAGAGGAGCTCACGAGTCCTCATAAGACTGTTCTTCCTCATCTGCCCCACAGGCCTGATCTCGCACCTGCCGACTTCCACGTGTTTGGCCCAATGAAGGTTGCACTCTGCGGGATGCTGTACATGGATGATGGGGAGGTTACTGACGCAGCAAGGTGGTGGCCCAGGGTAGGCCAGTACAATGCCGAGATAGAGGATCTCCCAATAACGTGTTTGGCCCAATGAAGAACGCACTCTGCAGGATGCTGTACATGGATGATGGGGAGGTTACTGACGCAGCAAGGTGGTGGCCCAGGGTAGGCCAGTACAATGCCGAGATAGAGGATCTCCCAATAACGTGTTTGGCCTAATGAAGAATGCACTCTGCAGGATGCTGTACATGGATGATGGGGAGGTTACTGACGCAGCAAGGTGGTGGCCCAGGGTAGGCCAGTACAATGCCGAGATAGAGGATCTCCCAATAACGTGTTTGGTCCAATGAAGAATGCACTCTGCGGGATGCTCTTCATGGATGATGGGGAGGTTACTGACGCAGCAAGGTGGTGGCCCAAGGTAGGCCAGTACAATGCCGAGATAGAGGATCTCCCAATAACGTGTTTGCCCCAATGAAGAATGCACTCTGCGGGATGCTGTACATGGATGATGGGGAGGTTAATGAGGCAGCAAGGTGGTGGCCCAGGGTAGGCCAGTACAATGCAGAGATAGAGGATCTCCCAATAACGTGTTTGGCCCAATGAAGAATGCACTCTGCAGGATGCTGTACATGGATGATGGGGAGGTTACTGACGCAGCAAGGTGGTGGCCCAGTGTAGGCCAGTACAATGCCGAGATAGAGGATCTCCCAATAACGTGTTTGGTCCAATGAAGAATGCACTCTGCGGGATGCTCTTCATGGATGATGGGGAGGTTACTGACGCAGCAAGGTGGTGGCCCAAGGTAGGCCAGTACAATGCCGAGATAGAGGATCTCCCAATAACGTGTTTGCCCCAATGAAGAATGCACTCTGTGGGATGCTGTACATGGATGATTGGGAGGTTACTGATGCAGCAAGGTGGTGGCCCAGGGTAGGCCAGTACAATGCCGAGATAGAGGATCTCCCAATAAAGTGTTTGGCCCAATGAAGAATGCACTCTGCGGGATGCTGTACATGGATGATGGGGAGGTTACTGACGCAGCAAGGTGGTGGCCCAGGGTAGGCCAGTACAATGCCAAGATAGAGGATCTCCCAATAACGTGTTTGGCCCAATGAAGAATGCACTCTGCGGGATGCTGTACATGGATGATGGGGAGGTTACTGACGCAGCAAGGTGGTGGCCCAGGGTAGGCCACTACAATGCAGAGATAGAGGATCTCACAATAACGTGGCGTAAGGCCATCGCACTGAACGGAGTTTATGTTGAAAAAAGAGGCTTTCTACACAGAACAGTGGGTAAAAATATGGCGTATTAGGATAGTGAATAAAACCAACATGCTTTCAGAGAACAAAGGTATTACATTACTTATTGAATGCCCTCGTATAATAGTGTGGCCAACAAATAATGTCAAACACTATGAGTTAATAATGTAATCCTTAATTTTAACGATCTATCTTGTACCTGACCCGCCTTCGTAGACCAGGTCGCTCTGATAGAGGGCTGTGCGGTTCCAATACCGGAGGTGGCAAGGGGAGAAGGAGAAGTGGCGGTGTAAGGTTCCTGGTCACCAGTCTTTGCAGCAATGTCATGGTTTAAATACCAAACCTTTCGACAGTATGTGACGGACAACATGTGACGCTGTTGATGGTGATCCGTCCGTCGGATGGGAAGATTAAGCCAAATGGACAGGCATAGGGTGTGCGCCAGCGCCGGGTTTCACCCTCTGCCACCAAACACTCATCACATTCCTCCACATGGCAGGGATACACACTCGACACTTCACAGCAGGTCGGAGGAAGGCTAAGGCAGGCCACCTGCACTGGGAGCTTGCTACGAGCTGGGATTCGGTACTTCTGCTCTACCCCCTTATCCTCATTCCCTGAGTATGGGGCTTCTTTGACAATTTTTGACTATGTACATACATGTGCACTGTTTTTCATCTCATAAGGATAGTTAAACTGAACATTGTTTATTCGTATTGCTGTCCGGCACGACAGCTGAGTGGTTAGCGTGACGGACTGCCGTCCTACGGGCCCGGGTTCGATTGCCGGGTAGCTCGGGGAATTTTCTCCGCTCAGGGATGGGTGTTGTGTTGTCTTCATCAACGTTTCGTCCCCATCCGGGGCGCAGGTCGCCCAATGTGCCCTCGAATGTAACAAGACCTGCACAATGGCGACCGGACCTGCCCCACAAGGGGCCTCCCGCCCAATGACGCCAAATGCTCATTTCCATATGTATTGCTACTTCTACTCGTATTATCCTTCTTCCGTTTATCATCCTGTTAAAGTTTACCTAGATCTAATATGGCAAATTTTCCGATGCTAACGTCATCTTGGACAGATTAAGGTACTAGGAGATGGGCATTCACTTTCCTCTGTTCTCATGTTTCTTTCATTTTCTTCGTGTTAACCTCTTTTCTCTCTTCAAACCATGATGCTCCAGTCTGGTGAGTAGAAAGAAAGGAATCTCGCAGGAAGAGAATGAAAGACCATGTAGTTCGAGTCTAGTCAGAAGAGATAAAGCAAACTGCCGGAAGAGATCGAAACAGATATGAGCACAAAATAAGGCAAATCTTGACCTGAAGGCAACATGTGTAGTGTTAATGGACTTATTCGAGTATCATCATTACTCTTATATTTTTTCTAGGGTAAGCCAGGTGCCAGTCAATGTGCTCTTCTTCCAGGACGTTCTCATTTGTTCATTATGTTATTTGATCCTGTCTTCAGACAACTTAACACCAGTTCTTTCACTCTTATGCTTTTGAATCCTTTCACACGCAATACTTTTTCCCGAAACACATCTCAGTCAGTTGGTTGTTTCTTGAGCTTTTGCATTACTTTTTTTCTAAATCCTGTTTTACTTCATGAATCCAAACTGTTGTTGACTAGGTATCCCACAAATACTTCAAGACCTTTCCGGTTAATCCGCTGCCTTGCATTCGATATAAATGACAAAAGTACCAGTCTTCTTTTTGTCATTACTTCTCATACGTTATCTATGTTTCAATAAATTTCATCAGTATAGTCTAATTTGCATTCTTCCGCAGTTTTCCGACCTCCAAATATTTTCCAAATAATTCACATTTCTAGTAGTTCATTTATTCTTTTATTTTTACAATACTATGATTATTATTATTGTTATTATTCCGTTCCTAAGAAACGTGATTTGTAGCAGCGATACCATTTCGATTGGAAAATACCGAACAGTGACGTTCTGGATCACAGTAATGCTACACTTCTGAACTGTCGCCTTAGACAGTTTCCGGTGCTCTTTTGCTGGCACTGTCGTGTGATATTTAGCAGGCTAAAACTTTGAACGTGGATTTCTTCAAGTGGCTTGAGAAGTGCATCGTATGGCATCAGCGTTTCTATTTCCGTACGCACTACAATGCGAATGGTGAGCTAAAGTCGTAAACCCTTCCGCTGCCTGCTCCCCCTGCCAACTAAGTCCCACTATATTAGTTAGACCACTGGTGACAGCCTCAGCACTATGACTTATTCTGTTCTAAGTTTTCAGTTTTCCATTTCATTGTTCACCCTTTGCCTTCATCCTTTCGTTCATCACTATTACGTTACGATACCCCTCTAAGTTAGCAGACATGTGTACTTTGCGGTTCTTATTTGTACTGTAATTCATAATCTAACCATAATTCTGTCCCGTTACTATTTCGATGTATGTTGTGACCTTGCCTAATTTTTTTTGGCTTGTTTTGTGCCGTTCGGGGAAGGGGATCTCTATATATAGCAATGGCACACCTATAGAATCGTGTCGCCATCTCCGTTGTTTCCTACAGCTCATATTCTCCAGCTCCGTCGACGTCATGATTCTCACAGTTTTGGCCCCGATATATGTGTAACTAGTACTACACTATATGTGTAATTATTAGGTCTGCATCAATGTGTAATTACATAGTGTTACAAAAGAACACGTTAAGAAGCAGTCACACCATATAGAATCCTATAAGCCAAAGATATTGTATGAGAAATATGACACTACATTGCTAGGATACGTGACATCATAGCAAAATTCTGATGCCTCCAACCAAAGATACTGTATCTGCGGGTCACATCTAGAGAGAGTAAATCAAGTCATCCACTGGAGGGTAGACTACCCCTAGCCCCCAGACAGACTAAGACATGATGGGGCATAGCTGCGAATCGATGATCGAGGACACAGAGCACAGGAATTACCGAGAAATTTACGGTTGGTGCCTAATACTGCTAAGCCGAGAGATCGCCCGCCAACGGTAGTTACGGCAAACAGATCCCACTACCTAGGTGGGAATATCAAAAAAAGCTACACACCTAGATTACGGAGAACTCTCCCTGTACGTCAAGCACATCTCTCCCCACCACCATATCTTTCTGGACCAGCCATAAACATACTTCCTCCCACCGTCATGCTTTTGAAACTAGCGTGGTTGACTCCATTTCCAGGAGTGCTGCCTCCCAGGTGGAATGAAGACTCGTAATAGAATATACCCTGCAAGTATATACCACATTACTATGAGCCTCGTATGATATGTAATCTCGACCGATCCATAGAAATCCAAAGACAGACACTGGCATGCTAAAACATTGCTGTAATTGCTACGAAAAATTTTCTCTGGATTAATAATGAGGATCTCTCCAAAGTGAGAAAGACTGATGCAAAAAAATAAGTCCCCTTCCCCGCCCCCACCCGTGCCCGACCCCACTACACGTCATCCATACCAGGTACATCGAGTAAAAACTTGGGCGACTAAATACAGTTTTAGGACGACGTCGACGGTAGGCTAGAAGTGCCTGACTCTAACTATATTACGTCACTAGAAGACATGTAATTGGTTCAGAAATAATCATAATAGACTTTGCCGCACGGAAACGAAACACAGAAATGGGTACAAAGTCCTAGATAGACTCGCAGAGTTCACAATCCTGAAAAATTTGAACTTAGAGACTGAGCACTACCTACCTAAAAATAAATCACCAAAAGACTCTTACCAACGTGATTCAAAAATACGAGCAGCACACGCACGGTGGTCAAAAATAAAAAGAGGTCGTACGAATATGATAACAGTCCAATTAGCACAGTATTTCTGACTACAAGATGTGTATCTCTGTCGTCCCAAGTCCACGACTTCTGCACAAGCCACTGTGAGCCTGCAGACAGCCCTCGAAGTAATGATGGAACTTCGTCCGTGCAGCACCTCCCTCGCACATCGCAGAGGAAGAGCTCCAAGTACACTACTGGCCATTAAAATTGCTACACTATGAAGATGACGTGCTATAGATGCGAAATTTAACCGACAGGAAGAAGATACTGTGATATGCAAATGATTTGCTTTTCAGACCATTCACAGAAGGCTGGCGCCGGTGTCGACACCTACATCGTGCTGACATGAGGAAAGTTTCCAACCGATTTCTTATACACAAAACAGCAGTTGACCGGCGTTGCCTGGTGAAAGGTTGTTGTGATGCCTCGTGTAAGGAGGAGAAATGCGTACCATCACTTTTACCACTATGATAAAGGTCGGATTGTAGCCTATCGTGATTGCGGTTTATAGTATCGCGACATTGCTGCTCGCGTTGGTCGAGATCCAATGACAGCAGAATATGGAATCGCTGGGCTCAGGAAGGTAATACGGAACGCCGTGCTGGATCCCAACGGCCTCGTATCACTAGCAGTTGAGATGACAGGCATCTTACCCGCATGGCTGTAACGGATCGTGCTGTCACGTCTCGATCCCTGAGTCAACAGATGGGGACGTTTGCAAGACAACAACGATATGCACGAATAGTTGGACTATCAGCTCGGAGACCATGACTGCGGTTACCCTTGACGCTGCATCACAGACAGGAGCGCCTGCGATGGTGTACTCAACGACGGACCTGGGTGCACGAATGCCAAAATTTGATTTTTTCGGATGAATCCAGGTTCTGTTTATAGCTTCATGATGGTCGCATCCGTGTTTGGCGACATCGCGGTGAGCGCACATTGGAAGCATTGGAAGCGTGTATTCGTCATCGCTATAGTGGCGTATCACCCGGCTTGATGGTATGGGATGCCATTGGTTACACGTCTCTGTCACCTCCTGTTCGCATTGACGGCAGTTTGAACAGTGGACGTTACTCTTCAGATGTGTTACGACCCGTGGTTCTACCCTTCATTCGTTCCCTGCGAAACCCTACATTTCAGCAGGATAATGCACGACCACATGTTGCAGGTCCTCTACGGGCCTTCCTGGATACAGAAATTTTCGACTGCTGCCCTGGCCCGCACATTCTCCAGATCTCTCACCAATTGAAAACGTCTGGTCAATGGTGGCCGAGCAACTGGCTCGTCACAATACGCCAGTCACTACTCTTGATGAACTGTGGTATCGTGTTGAAGCTGCATGGGCAGCTGTACATGTACACGCCATCCTAGCTCTGACTCAATGCCCAGGCGTATCAAGGCCATTATTACGGCCATAGGTGGTTTTTCTGGGTACTGATTTCTTAGGATCTATGCACCCAAATTGCGTGAAAAAGTAATCACATGCCAGTTCTAATATTATATATTTGTCCAATGAATACCCATTTATCATCTGCATTCCTTCTTGGTGTAGCAATTTTAATGGACAGTAGAGTAAAGGCGGGAAAAATCATATGCAAACTTAGAGAAGTAGGGAAACACCGAGGAGTAACGGTCCAGAATTGTTTTCCAAAGGCTCTCGTCTTGTAACCAGCACAGCCTCTGCTGCTATAGTGCAGTTGACACAGTGGCCCAGGGCCTCCCACGCGCCGCAGGTATCAGCAGAAGCCAGCGACTGATAAGGACAGTGTGCGCCACCTGGCGAAAACCCGTAACAGCCGGATTAATAAAAACGTGCCGAAAGTAGTTTGTATTACACGCCTGTGAGCTACTGCATACCGCCTCACTAATAGAAAAAGCATTATTTTAGTAGCAAAAACACTCCACACTTGTAGTGATTACAGTAATATCTTCACATGTTGGACATTAGGATCGTACCACGAATCTGCCTCTCACATATCGTTAGAGCTCCCACAACACAACGTTGTCGATGACAAATCACTAATTCAGAGCGTAATACTTCCGTGAGTAACGGTTTCTTAGTCTATCAGCACAGTGATCTTTCATAATGTGGACAGTACTAGGAGCATAACGTTCTGGGGAAAATATGCAGTAAGTTGGGTCATGTTTGCCATCGTGATAGAATTAAATAAAAAGATGCGTTCTGACAACGTATATAGTACTTACGATCGACATATCACGAGACAGACTCACATACGAAGTATCAAGGTATTGCATTCTGTCATTACCGAATAATCCATTACAACTACAGTCTGTCACAACATGTACTCATATAGTTGAAAACATAACAACATAAGGTGTCATAATCAGAAACGATGTCATGATATATTTCATCGGAGCTAGCATTATAATTCGCACAGGACACAGGCACCGCTGCGCAGTGACCATTCTTCACCCAAAGCGTTGGGGAGTTGGTTCGTTCGTTTGTTCAAAATGAGAGGCCGACAAGCGACTGCCACCTTTCGGTCGGTCAGCGATGACAAAACCGACGTGTACGGCATCAAGTCCTTCTCAAACGATTTTACAGAAACTATTCACTGAAAAAATTTATTTTTGCTTTGCTTGTAGCTTTATATGTCAACTTCATTACGATGTGCCCATCATTTCGTTAATGGTCGTAGCTATCGTGATATTTACGTGGAAGTAAGACACTGTGCGAAATTTGAAAAAGTTCGCAATGAAAAATAGGGGTCGCTTTGATTTTGCGTTTGGTGCATATTACACAGTATGTTGCTAACATATTGAATTTTTATTTAGACGTGGGTGGACGTCCCTGTCACCAATCTCAAGAAAATGGATTTGACGAAGTGTACTCATTTACAATCACATCACGCCTGCAATAAAGACAGAGTAAAATATCCACAACATTCCTTACATTTCATAAGCCATTTGAGATATCGAAATGAGATTTTGGCAAACGATAGCGCGCAAAGAGAAGAGTATCTATCCAAAACGTCGTTATATAGCGTGTTATTCCACTGACTACAGACGTTTCTGATGAAAGAATGTACTCTTTATGGGCTATCTATAGCTGGTGAAACAAGAAATGTTGTGGATCTCGCCAGCCGGAGTGGCCGAGCGGTTGTAGGCAGTACAGTCTGCAATCGCGCGACCGCTACGGTCGCAGGTTCGAATCCTGCCTCGCGCATGGATGTGTGTGATGTCCTTAGGTTAGTTAAGCTTAAGTGTTTCTAAGTACTAGGGGTTGATGACCTCAGAAGTTAAGTCCCATAGTGCTGAGAGCCATTTGAACCATTTTGTTGTGGATTTTGGAACAACCAAGTGAAGTCATAACACGTTTATTTTGTACCAAGAATGTGCTTCTTCGTAAGATACTGACTTTACTCTTCCTCAGCTCCTCACTTAAGAAACTTAACAAACCACTGTTTCAGAATTCAGTCGCAATTGCGTCTGCACAACTTGTTAGTAAGATGCGGCTGTGTAAACTCCGCTGAGTCTTGGCAAAAGAAGCAAATTGTAACTTGACAGCAAGAGAAATGTGTAGGTTTCTCGCAAAATTCCCCCCTTGTGACACTTCTCTGAAGGTTACAAATGGTTAACAAACGAGACGAAAATACAGCGCTGCATTTTCGGTGGAATTCTTTTTATATTCTAGCCAAAGAAGAGGAAACAAGTCTTTTTCAATGGTCACCATGTGAGTGTGGGCATGAAGGGGCCCCACTTAATATTTACAGAAAAGTGACAGAAGGCTTCAGTTTAGAACGGCACTTCCCCTCCAGCGCTCAGCATTTCCCCTACAGCGCCTGCCCACAGCCCCCACCACTACCACTCTCCCCACACCTGCCCTGCCGTCTCTGCATCTACTGGACACGGTAATTTGGGCACACTATACTCACCCCCTGAGAGCGACATCTGCATATATTACTGTAACGACGCGAAGTATAGAGTGTTTTACTGCTAAATTACTCCTTTTCTGTTAACAAGGCTGTATGCAGTAGTTCACAAGTATGTAATATAAATTAATTTTAGTACAGTTTGGTAGCTCTGGCTGTTATGCGTCTTCACCAGGTGGTGCACACTGTCACAAGTTATCAGTCAGTGGCTTTCGCTAATACTGGTGGCTCGTTGGCGGTCCTTGGCTAATGTGTCAACTGCAGTATTCCAACAGAGGCTGTGCTAGTTATAAGACGAGAGCAGTTAGACAACAATTCTGGACCTTTATTCCTCATTGTTTCCTCGTTTCTCTCAGTTTGCATACGATTTTTCCCAACCTTACTTGGAGCCAATAAGATGGCTCTTCCTCAGCCGCGCAGGATTAGCCGAGCGGTCTAAGGCGCTGCAGTCATGGACTGTCCCGGCGGAGTCCTCCCTCGGGCATGGGTGTGTGTGCTTGTCCTTAGGATAATTTAGGTTAAGTAGTGTGTAAGCTTAGAGACTGATGACCTCAGCAGTTAAATCCCATAGGATTTCACACACATTTGAGCATTTGAACATTTATGGCTCTTCCTCTGGGACGTGTGAGAGAGGTGTTGCACGACCGAAGTTTGATCATAATTCCCAGGGCTGTCTGCAGGATCACAGTGGCTTGTGTAGGAGCCGCGGTCCTGTATCGACAGAGATCTACTTCTACATTTACGTGATTAGTCTGGTATTCACAATAAAGTGGCTGGAAGAGGGTTCAATGAACCACCTTCATGCTGTCTCTCTACCGTTCCACTCTCGAATGGCACGCTGGAAAAACGAACCCTTAAATTTTTCCGTGCGTGCCCTGATATCTCTTATTTTATCGTGATGATCATTTCTCCCTATGTAGGTGGGTGCCAACAGAATGTTTTCGCAATTGGAGGAGAGAACTGGAGATCGAAATTTCATGAGAAGATCCCGTCGCATCGGAAAACGCCTTTGTTTTAATGATTGCCACTCGAATTCACGTATCATGTCTGTGACACAGTCTCCCCTATTTCGCGATAATACAAAACGAGCTGCCCTTTTTTGTACTTTTTCGATGTCATCCATCAGTCCCATCTGATGCGGATCCCACACCGTTTAGCAGTACTCCAGAATAGGGCGGACAAGCGTAGTATAAGCAGTCTCTTTGGTAGACCTGTTGCACCTTCTAAGTGTTCTGTTAATGAATCGCAGTCTTTGGTTTGACTATCCACAATATTATCTATGTGATCGTTCCAATTTACATTATTTGTAATTGTAATCCATAAGTATTTAGTTGAATTTACAGCCCTCAGATTTGTGTGACTTATCGTGTGATCGAAATTTAGCTGATTTCTTTTAGTACTCATGTGAATAACTTCGCGCTTTTCTTTACTCCGGGTCAATTGCCAGTTTTCGCACCATACAGATATTTCATCTAAATCATTTTGCAAGTCGTTTTGATCATCTGATGACTTTACAAGACGGTAAATGACAGCATCATCTTAATCAATCTAAGACGGCTACTCAGATTGTCTCCTATGTCGTTAATATAGATCAGGAACAATAGAGGGCCTATAACACTTCCTTGCAGGACGCTGCATATTACTTTTGTTTTACTCGATGACTTTCCGTCTATTACTATGAACTGTGACATTCCTGTCAGGAAATTACGAATCCAGTCGCACAACTGAGGCGATACTCCATTGGCACGCAGTTTGATTAGAAGATACAGATCTTCTAGTCAGAATCATGGTGCTAATTGCACTGTTATCATGTTCGTTGGACCCGTTTTTCTTTTCTATCATTGTGTGTGCGCTGTTCATGTTTTTGAATTACGTTGGTAATTGGTCATTGCTGAATTATTTTTCTGTGCATGGTGCTCGGTCTTTAATGTCGCATTTTATAGTATTATGACATCTGCGAGCCCGTCTATGACTCTGTGATAATTTCTTTGTGTCGTTTCCGTGTGGCAAAGTCGTTCATAATTATTTCGGCACCCATTTACGTAGCTTCTAGTAATATTGCAAGATTTACATGCCCGGAAAATCCAGCCTAACATCGATCTGGCAGTAGGTTTGTATTTGGTGTCTAAATTTTTTTCCTCAGCATACCTGGTATGGATGAGTGTAGTTGAGGGGGGGGGGGGGGGGGGGTACTGTGTCTGTTGCTTCAGTCCTGCTCATGTTCGAGGGATCCTCATTATTAATGCCCAGAAAATTTTTCGTAGCAAGTATAACAATGTGTTAGCTGGCAGCGTCTGTCCTCGGAATTTTATGCATCAGTCGAATTACATATCACACGAGGCTTATAGTAATGTCGTATATATTTGCAGGGATTATTTCATTACCAGTCTTCGTTCCCCCTGAGAGGCCGCCTAGCTGAGAATGGAGTCACCTACGCTAGTTTCGGAGACGTGACAATAGGCGAATGCATGTTTCTGTTTGGTCCAGAAAGAAAGGGTGGTGGGGAGAGATGTGTTTGGCGCTTAAACTTTTAGAAACAGTTACCCACAAAAGAATCACCACTTATGACAGATTTATGGTGTGATGGTATACCCCCTCACTGGACGATTGAACGTCTTTTGTGACAGGCACTGGGTCGGACGTGATTTAACGGTGTGCAGATTTTCTCTATCAGTCCAGGGATATAGTCTGCTGTAGTGTTAAGCAGACGTGTGGAGCACTCCCGTTCTTGACGTGGCGGCCACGGTCATATGAGGAGTTGCATACCATATCGGCATTATCCGGTGAATACCGGGTAGGACCAAACTGCTGAGGTCACTGGTCCATAGGCTTACACACTACTTCAGCTAACTTTAACTAACGCTAATGACAACACACACACCCATGCCCGACGGAGGACTAGAACCTCTGATGGGGGGGGGGGGGCGAGCTTCACGAAGCATGGCATGGTGTTCTAGAACGGAGCGGCTAAACTGCTAGATAAGGGTATTAATTATTATTAACAAATAGACTTTGGTTGGAGATAGGGGGAGAAGAGAGCCATAAGGATGATGATGCCACTGACAACGTCATTGCCCCTGCTCCTGGTTGCAGGCAACCCACTCTAACAGTTGAACTTTACTGTGCATGGTGCAGTCGAAAGCTTTACAGCAGTCTATGAAGATCTTCTACTGTAGAGTAGTAGATTTCACTAGAGTCGTTATTTCTTGAATGACTTCGTGAGCAGCGTATGGTGTTGATCTGTCTCGAGTGAAGCTGTGTCGATTAGCTGGGATATTAGACCATAGTCCTTGTACAGTGCGCTCTAATAGCAGTTTGTAGATGAGTTTAAAGGTAATGATCCTCAGACTCATTTCTCTATAGGAGTTTGGGTATTCTTTCCTGCCCTTTCCTTTCTACAGGAAAGTTGGATGTGTCATCGTCCATTGATTGTTCAAATGGCTCTGAGCACTATGGGACCGAACTGCTCAGGTAATCAGTCCCCTTGAACTTAGAACGACTTAAACCTAACTAACCTAAGGACATCACACACATCCATGCCCGAGGCAGGATTCGAACCTGCGACCGTAGCGGTCGCGCGGTTCCAGACTGTAGCGCCTAGGACTGCTCGTCCAAATCGGCCGGCTCATCGTCCATTGAAGTGGGATTGAACTGTACTAGAGGCATTCACTGTAGGCCCACCCTATAGGGTCTCCAGATCTTGGACTGTATCCTTCAGGTTTCCTTTAGCATACGACCATGTCGTACCATGGAACAGTTCTTCACATTTGGAAAAATAACTTACTTTTACGGCTATTTCTTGCATTTTCATAAGAAGACTGAGCACTCATAAAGTGAATGCCATCATTTCAAAACGAAATGAGAAAATATGTTGAACTTCTATTACAGGGGTGGTAGGAAAGTCTCAAAAGTCTTACAAAGTACAACACTTTACCCTATCGTGAAATGAATGATCGCATACAAGCGCGCGCGCGCGCGCGCGCGCCCATACACACGCACACACACACACACACACACACACACACACACACACACGCACGCACTGAATACAGTATTCTTTCTCTACTTCTTACAAAATAAGACTAACAGCACTTCTTCAATCTTAAGTTAAAACTATTTTATCCCACAATATTTTCCATAACAACTGTCTGTTCCCATTTTACCTCTGCGATAAAGGCTTCCTCTCTCACAAACCATCTTAACTGCGGAAGTCCTCTTGTCATTCGCTATCTCATTAAGTTAAGGTGTTGCAACATTAATTTCTTATGCCAGTACTCCTTTACACAAATCCTGTATGTTGTGCGAACTTAATATTTTTCCAGAAATTTGATGTTTTATCACAAATGTACTTCAGTGCCACACTTCTGAAACTAGAGAAGGCCCTACATACAAATAGAAACCTTTTTCTTTCATTAGCCAGTTACGTCACTTCGTTTATGTATACTCATGTGAAGTCTTTCACCGACATTGAAACTCAGACTTTTATCCATTGTGGATGTGGAACACTGCGACTGTGGTGTGAAAAGGTTTTCAGAAATTACTGCAACCAATCGCCTTTTATGTAGATGTATTTGTGTGTTCAGCGATGTTTACGAAAAACAAGATATATGTTTCCAACAGTGCCTCATAAAAGTAATATACATCTAGTGAAAGTTTTAACTTGTGAAATTGTGAAAAACAAGACACAATGGTTTCAAAAATACGTCCTAAAAGAGATATATATATACCTGCAGAAAGATTTATCTCCACAGATACTCAACCACCCACACAATGGGTACAAAAAAGCACTAAATGTATATACCATCTGATGATGAGTTGCTAGGCAGCTCGAAACCGGTCATGGTTAAATAAAATACATCTACATAAAAGGCGACTGGTTGCAGTAATTTCTGAAAACCATTGAAACTCAGTACACGAAGTGCCTAGTTTTGCTTACGTTGGTATCACTCTGCTCTACATTTAAAATTGTTGTTAACAAATATGGTGATTCTAGTCATGTCTACTCTCTCCTCATTCAGCCAATTAACTTATGTTGTCCTTGTCTTCTCCAACGGCTTCTTTAGGTGATATCCTTGAACTGTCATGACATAGATATCTCGTAGAATTGTGTGTACTGCTTGTGGTCCGCACCTTCCCTGGGCGATATTTCGACGTCGTAGCTTAGCGTCTTCACCAGGTGTTTCCTGAATCTCAAGAGACCTGATGAAGGCACAAGATAGCGAAATATTGTGTTTGGTAGGTGCAGAGCAGTGGTAGTACAGCCAGTTCTACAAGAAGATAACGAATCTCAGGGAAAGTCTAAAAAATCGTATTATAATGTCACTGGTTTAAAATTCTTCAAATTCCATGACCACAATACGTATCTCTTACCACTCTAGGTTCAAAACAATCAAATCAACTGTCAAAACTGTTCAAAACAATCAAATCAACTGTCGCCTTACTTGTTCAGATGGATTTCCCTGTGGGTGGAATTATAAAATCAAGATTCGCTTTATTTCCTTATCCCACAAGAATTCCGGAAATATTTCATCCATAAAATGTGGACCATTGTCTAACAATAAATTCCCTGACTTGCCCACTTTGGCAAACATTCATCTCTGTTGTTTTTCCCATTGGTCTAACAATTATATATACACTGCCGTTTGTGAAAAGTGCAACACTGAGAAGGAATTACCCGAATAGCAGCACACTTGGTGGAAGTGGCGACGGGTGTGCAAGCAATACGTGATACGTTTTGCAGCGGCATGGGATACATGTAGGCCGAGTTGAGCCCTCTCGTGTACGTCCGATTGGGTCGGTGTTGCGCCTAGGATAGTCGGTACAGAGGTGTCACTCAAGGTGGTAACAATACAGTGAGTGGTAGTATGCCTCGTCGACATCAAAAGCAGCCATATCGGCATGTGAGCGAGTTCGACCGGGGCAGAATGATCAGTCTCTCGGAAACGGGGTTGTAATACCGTGACATTTCGGCTCACACAGGGCATACTGCTCCGGCATTGATGCGTGAATGGAAGCAGTGGATTGAGGAAGGGCGTACGCAGCGACGAGCGGGAACTGGATCACAGAACATGACCACAGCACGTCATCTTGTCCGCACGCCCATTACGGACCGCACAGCGCCATCCTCAGTGTTGGCTCGTCGCAGGAGCTCTGCAACAAGTGTGAACTTGTCTGCATCGACGGTTCGTCGCCGTTTGCTGAAGGTTGGACTGGTTGCACGCAAGCCATTACGTCGGCTTCCACGTCCAGGAACCACAAGCTTCTCCGACTGCAATGGCCACGTGAACACAGTCACTGGGGTGCTGAGTGGCAACATGTAATCTTTTCGGATGAGTCCCGCTTCAACGTGTCCTACAGTGATGGCCGCATATATGTCCGGCGGTATCGTGGTGAGCGCAACCTTGAGGGCTGCATTGTAGAGCGGCATAGCGGACAAACACCAGGAGTGACGGTTTGGGGCGCCATTCGTTACAGCACGTACGTACTGCGAGCACTTTGAACAGCAACCGGTACCTAAGGAAGGTTGTGGAGCCTGAGGTAGTCCCCCTGCTTCAGGCATCTCCACAGACCACATTTCAACAGGACAATTCTCGGCCACATATTGCGAGGAACGTAGAAAATGGCTCTGAGCACTATGCGACTTAACTTCTAAGGTCTTCAGTCGCCTAGAACTTAGAACTAATTAAACCTAACTAAGGACATCACATACATCCATGCCCGAGGCAGGATTCGAACCTGCGACCGTAGCGGTCACGCGATTCAAGACTGAAGCGCCTAGAACCGCACGGCCACACCGGCCGGCCAGGAACGTACAGGCCTTCTAGTTTGGTAAGCTATAACCAGACGTCTAGTGCTATCAAACAAAACTATACTCTTCTTTGTATCCATGGTAATGGTCCCTACAGAACAACTGCTGCAAAGTCTTACAAGTTTCTTGGTACAACTGAATAACAGAGATACTCATTTTGTGAGTCTTTCACATCACTCTGCCGAAAGCTTATACGTCTGAATAATTTTTTGCACACTACCATTCATCACTATAAAGTAATAATGTTTCCTCAAATAGTTAAAACATTTGTGTGTACCGAAATAGGCATACCCAGAGTGTACATGATTGGTTAAGGCTGGGCTGCATAGCTCCCACTGATAGATCCTATAGCCCTAACTCCTGAACAACACTCGTTCATGTAATTTGAATTTATCCTTCGTAAATGAGTCTTCATGTACTTCTGGCTTGCTTCTTTATACTTTCCAAATAAAGAGGTCTTCCTCTAATTTATCTTTGATTTTTCTAATTAATTATTTTATTTCCTTATTGCACTCAAAATGCCCTTCAAAAATATGCTTGTATCTAATTATCTATATCTAATAAAACGGTATTATCTCGCATTCTGACTGGAAGACAAGTTAGTGCATAGTGATTCTTATCCCCTCTTACAATGGAATTTTGAGATTAAACTCTTGCAAAAACATGACAATGGCTTGCTGATTGGTATGAATGACTACTTTTATTACAAATCCCTACCACTGCTAGCGTTTCTGTCCGTGTGCACAATTACCTCCAGTTATAAAGAGTGTTTCTGTCCATGTGCACAAATATCTCCAGTTACAAAGAGTGAGTAGTCCACTGAGAGAAGCTATCGTACTTTGTAATATTTGGTTATCTCTGTCCTCAGTCTGATAGGTTTCATATGTTATTCCATAAACTGAAGCATCAGCATTCATATACAATTCTTTTGAAAGATCAAAACAGAAAGATTTCGAGTTCGGCAGAACTTCTTTTAATTTTCAACCTCCCGTTCACATGTTTTCGTCAACCCATATTCAAGGTGATACATTTACTTGCTCCTTTTGTGGAGCATGATACCTGTATCCTCGTGTTGTAAGAGATCAGTCAGTGAACTAATTTTAACACATAGACACATTTACTATGCAACAATAACCTACATACACAATTTCAGCGATTAGTAAACATTTCATGCCAGATGACTTCTTTAAAATGTTGGCAATTGATGCTCAAAGTTTCTTGCAAATCATTTACTGAATTAACACAGACGATAACAGCGAGATTACCAAAGACTAATTACGACCATTAGTCTTTCCTTACATTGAAACGCAAGATAAGAAATATAATGAATAAAGATCGAGAGCTAATCGCTTAGTGTCATAAGGTACTGGAATATAGCAAAGATAAGCGATCAATAGGTTCTGCAGATGTCGAAGAAACTTTAAATATAAATATTGTACAAAGCTAAATGTAAAAAGATAAAGTAGGCACTAGCCCCTTTCAAATATTATACGAATATCACCATGTGAAAAATAAAGTGAGCATAAGCCTCTTCGCCGGCCGCGGTGGTCTCGCGGTTCTAGGCGCTCAGTCCGGAACCGCGCGACTGCTTCGGTCGCAGGTTCGAATCCTGCCTCGGGCATGGATGTGTGTGATGTCCTTAGGTTAGTTAGGTTTAAGTAGTTCTAAGTTCTAGGGGACTGATGACCACAGATGTTAAGTCCCATTGTGCTCAGAGCCATTTGAACCATTTTGAAGCCTCTTCGACGATAAAAAATACAAATGCAGAAAAATAAGTAAACTGATGTCGGCCACCAATCCCTTCAAAAATTAAACGAATTCGAATATAGGAAACATAAGGCGTACGCTCGCCATAAACTTATCGCACATGATTTTAGAACAATTACATGGTGTCTAGACTATCACTCGCAACAAACCGCCCGAAGACCGTCTGAAATCTACATCAGTTTCACCTTACTGCGTCTGGTGGACTATACTCAACAAAACGTACAGTCAGTTTGTGGCTGCCACAAGTGCAACATTGAAATTGTCAAGCTAGTTAACAGTCGTCCAAAACATTGGCTCCGTGCCCGACACTAGAACGGTCACTGCTGCCTGCAGCAAAATACCACACAGGTACAGCTTGCCAAACATTTAACTGCCAACTACACATAACTTAAGAGGGGTAGGACGTCAAACGGGCCGACTTGGAGCAGGACAGGCATCTCAGAACGTTTTAATTTCCAGTATCTATACTCTTACAATTTTGTCAGCATCACCAGGAAGGATTCAGGAATCACACTCATTGCAGTGTAAGTTCGAAAATACAGCAAAATAATTTTTTTTACGTGCGAAATTTCATCGTTTTTGCACTTACTAATGGCTGCATTTGTTGCTATAGGTACACTTTTCTTCATAAGTTAGGGAGATTCTTCGAAGAATTTTGCGCAGCATACATCCGATACTCACAGGTGTATGAAACTCTAGAATTAATATAATTTATGAAAAAACGAGTGAACTGTTATATTTTAAACTTCATGTTCAGAAAAAACACAAATTTTATAGTTAATTACCTCAATTTTTACCCCAGTTTTTAATAGATTGGGAACATTGTAGAGTTTCATACACCTTTAAGTATGGTTTGTATGCTGTGCAAAATTCATCGCAGAATCTCTATAACTTATGATGAAATGTGTACTTATAACAACAAATGCTGCCATCATTAAGTGAAAAAAATTATGAAATTTCACAGTTAAAAAAATTACTTCGTTATGTTTTAGAACTTCCACTGCTATGATTGTGAATTCTTACTCCTTCCTGGTCATGCTGACTAAGTGTAATGAATTTATTTGTAAAAGTATAGACTGTGGAAATTAAAATGTCCTGTGGTGCTTCTCCTGCTCCAAGTCGGCCCGTTTGACTCCTACCCCCCTTAAGCAACCAGTTTGAGCTCTAAAACAGAGGAATTATATAAAATTACAAATTTCAAAGAAAAAATTGTGCATAAAGCCTCCTTAGTGAATAATGATTTAAAAAACGGTTAATCGCTTGGTACAGTTCATCGCAGGCACGAGTGTATACAGGAACAGTGCCCAGGCAACCAGAATGGGGAGCGCTGGGACACATGGAAGTCCGAAAATAATAGCACATGTCAAACAGCACTTGCTTTCTCGAGCATAGCTTCAAGGACTGCACTATCAGTGATTATGCATTCTCAGTTAAAAATGACCGAGCACAGGAGATTATCACTGGGATAACCTTGTCGAGTAATATAATGGTCCTCATTCCAATTTCTCCCATCGCAGTCACTGACCAATTCCTCGGGCCACAACTAACTGCTACAAGCTGTATCTTGCTGCGTCCTTTCGCGGGTCAGTAGACACTTAGCCTACATTATCGTCTTCCTCTCCCCTGCCTCCGCCCCCCCCCCCCCCCCCGCTCGCCCGGCTCGCCCGTTTGTGAACTATCTCCTGGCCTTGGCTTCCTCCTTCCTCCTCGAGCGAGTGCTGTCATCAACCATAGGTGAACCACCTCCGTTCCACTAAGTGCTATTGTCTTCAAAAGTTATATCACACATTCCTATTTTGTTCTGAAGAAAACCTCGACAATAGCCTACTCATCCAGAAAAGCTCTCAGTTGTTTTATCATCTTCAGGAATGGGCACTTCACACCTGCCACACATTGTGTTTAGTTTGGTTGAACACCAACTAGTTGCAAAATATCCCAAGAAATTTAATCTTACATAATCGAAACTACCCTATGTCAACTCAACAGAGATTTTCTTTTCTACAGATCACTTAAGCACAAAATCCAGAGCACTGATGTGATCTTCCCATGTGTTAGTTGCAGCTTATAAGTTACTCACATGTAACACTATTTTTGCATAGTCTGCCCCAATTGCTTTGCTTAGATATAGTATCGACTCTGAGTTCCTTTAAGTAATAGGGTAGAATCTTAAAGTTATGATTTTTCCGTCAAATAAATAGGCAGTGTGCATTCCTGATTCATCTATTAAGGGCACTTGGCAGTAACTCAGTGGGATCCATCATAGAAAGGTGTCTGAAGCCCCGTAAATTTTGAGAATAACTCCTCAGTATTTAATGGTCTCTCTGTCTCTACTTCACTAATTTGGTTTAGTGTTCTCGTATCTAGTACTAGCCAAATCTCACGATTGCCCTTCTTCACTGCTCTCTAACACTGAAAGATACAGGATATGGAGATTTCTAGGACATTGCATTGAGATCAACCTTCCGCTAATACTTCACTGGATACATCATCGTCGCTAGTTCTCACACTTTCTGCAGCAACTGGTTCCTTCCAAGATCTATTAGTGTCTCTTGGTTTTTGCCACATCCCTTGAGTGCTCCGAAATGGATCGATTCTTTTATATCCCCTCCCGTTACTGCTATTACCATTGTAACTGTAATTTTTGTGCCCCTCATTTCTGTTACGGCACCACATGTTCTTTCCAAGCTGATTCTTGTTAGCAGACTGTTGGTTGTGTATGACCCATCCATAACTAGCTTGGTAGGCACTGCCCTCCCTTCTTCACCAGGGATTCATTTGCTGATCAGACTGTTCTCCTTTAGTATTCCAAATGCCTTGTACATATTGAAAAAAATAAGTTGGCCTAGAAATCTTGGTAGTTGCTGCTCACTATTCCAAGCTCTTCCAATCATTGTTTCTCTCACGGCTGTAAGCAACCTACTGATTACCACTTCAGTCAGATGCGGTTCGTAAAGACCATCCTCTAAATAGTTTGCCTGAATGAGATGAAATTCCTAAGACTGTCTCATGTCTTTCTGTACACACCTGAACCCAGAAACAACAACTTTTGTCTTTTATGCATACTCTAAGGCCAATATTTCGACCTAAAATGTCTTTCAAACCTCTCATAGGACTAGGACTCACACGACTGTCTACATTCAACAATTCCCTCTGCAAAGCACTTCCCTGCAAATACAAAATGCATCGTTCTTATGTAGTCCCAAGCCACAGGTAAGGTTCCACGAAAACCCTTCAGAAAGATGCGTGGGTTGGTTCTTCTTTCTTGGTGAAAGGTCGGAAAATTCAGATTTTAAATTCGGCCCATCTCGAAGCTAAATTTTTCCCAAAATTGATTTCTACTAGTAGTTTACAAAGGGACTTCATGTGATACGGGATGGTGCGTAAAATGTCTCACGCTGAAAATTGTTTATGTAGCATTTCATACGCGAAACACGTCATTTTTTTAAAGTGTGCTCCGTGAGGACGAGCTCCATCTTGCATGAGCCATTGTGTCACCATGGTAAACCTACAGCTTAAAGCTGTGGAACAAAGTAGTTACGCACCATGTCCATATAGCATGCTCTATTAGTGGTGATCATGAAAAAGGTTGCCCCAATGATTCCATGAAGGAAATGACGCCCTATAGACTCACCTGTTCTGCATAATTTTCAGTCTCATAAACAATATCAGCAGCTTCTCGTGCCCAAAATCTGATATTTGGCCTGGTGATGCTACCTCATTGGAGAACAATGTGTTATGAATGACGGCAACATCATTTGCTAGAACCGAAGCTGAAAACTGTAATCACTGTACCTTGTCATTTTCCGTCAGTTTGTGCAATACTGTCATTTTGTATGAGAATAATTTCACGTCAGCATGAAATATTCTCTAAAGAGAAACATGTGGGATGTCCAATTCAGCTGAAACTCACCTCGTGGATTTCCTACGACTTCGTGTCAAAGCTACACTTGCAGCCTCCAACATTCTGTCCAGTATGGATATTGTTGGCACGAGGTTGTTTTTGCTGCTAGATACTGCCATCAGCCTGTAGCCTGTCTACGGGGGCCCACGTCATACGAAAATGAACACAAAAATGTCGCTGAGTATCTGCGCCACTCATCATTTCCCTGCAAAACGACACAGTCTTCACTTTCTGTTCTAGTGCCAACCGACCTTTTAACGCCATTTTACCAACTTAAAGTGGTGGCGACACTCATGCATGATAGTGACTAGTGCTGCCTCTTGGTGAACTGTGCACAAATTGTGGCTACTCGGCACAACATTCCAACGTGACCATTTGCAAATGAAATGTGTGTTACACAGTGTCAATGTATGACCTATGTGTGTCTCGGTGTAGCTGGAATCCACCACCTAGAGCAGTGGTTCCGTTCCGAATCTGGGGATAATTACCTCTTGAGGGGTAAAATGAAATTTCAATTAGTAGCATTAATGCGGTGGAGGCTACAGAATCCTCATATACTCAACCCACTACTCACATATTTGGTGCTTCGTCCAGTACGGGCGTTCAGTGAGTAACTATGCGGTTCATATCTTGTTATATTAAAGTCATGGAACTCGTAAGATTCTTAAAGTGATCCCCTCGAACGTGAAGACACAGTTTCACACGTTTCTGCATGTTCTTGAAGAAGTTGTGCAGAACATCGCGAATGATGTTCCGAATGTGACGTGTCAGTGCAGCTTGGAGTTCTTGTATGGCGTGTGGATTGCCTTCATAGGCCTTTCCCTTCAACGTATCGCATAGAAAGTAGTCCGGTGGAGCCAAGTCAGGTGAACGCGGAGGCCCAAGTCTTCGAGAGATGATGCGGTCACCACAGATGTCCTTTAAAAAGTTCATCGTCTTGTGGGCGATATGTACAGTTGCTCCATCCTGTTGGAACCAGGCATTCTCACTCACGTCACGTAGGGAGGGCTCCAGGATACAGGTGCGTTACCGTTCTGCATTAACGATGCCCGGAATAAAGATTGGCTCAATGATGCGTTTACGAGTCACGGCGCACCGGACTCAACATTTTGATCAAGCTATGGGGACACCTTAAATTCATTCTGATTCTCCGTAGTCCGCACACGAATATTCTAGCTATTCACGTAACCGGAGGGATGAAACATTTGTCATACATGAAAAACGTTGTCTCAAGAATTCTGTCACCATTGTCTTGCAGGAAGGACAGAAACCAGTAGCAGAAGTTCACACGCGCCGGGCGATCGGTGTGTCTCAGTTCACGCACGACCGACATTTTTTACTGACACATGGACGGAGAACTCCGGAGAATTTTGCGAGCGGAACCCACGGACACGTGGGCTTGCTGAGCTAGTCGTCTGATCGACTTCTTTGGACTCGGCAGCATCATGTCTTGCAGCTCAGCTACCCTCTCTTCATATGTGGATGTGGACGACCTGCCTGATTTTGGAGCATTATGAACGCTTCTGGTCTTTCGAAACTTGGTGGTGAGGCCCCGCACAGCATTGCGGTTAGGCATCTTCACTCCAGGGAACCTCGTTGCAAATTCAGCTTCTAGTTATGAGATAAATTGTCACCATTGCGGGACAAATGCTCCGGAAGAAACACTCTTTGTTCAATCGTCAGCATAATGACCTGGATCATAATGATGTTGGACAAGTCATTGGTCTTCAATCAAAGTGGACTTGCGAACAAATACAAATACCTCGTCAAATATGGTTAAGTATGTTAAAGAATGGAAAACGTTGTATTGTTAATTGACAATCTTATCAGTCATTACTAAGCACACCGCAACAAGGCACTGCATAGTGACTTTCTGAACACCCAGTACGTAACAAATGCTAAATATCTCAGGAAAATGTCTTTTCCAAGTTGCGAATAGTCCCTCTAGTAGTCCAGAAATTGCTTCCTTACTCGCTTCGAAACCGATAAATGAATTAAGTAACAGCACGACAGAGCAGTGACTACGTAAGGGCTACTAGAGTGCTGCGCACAGTATTATTATTATTGGTATTACTAGTAGTAGCTGTGCTGAGGCACAAAGTATTAACAGCCTGAAGTCTCCCAATTTCTGCCATTTCAGAAGTAAGGAGTGCAGCCATCAAGTGATTTACAAACAGTAAGTATAGTACACACATTTTAAATGGGGTTGCAGTGTGCAGGTCAAGCAAGTGGCGCAATTGGGAGGAGTAATACGGGGGAAGAACGTTTTGTAGCAGCTGTCTTCCCTCACTTTGGATAGTTATCCGTCTTATCTGAGGAGTTGTGGGTAGCATTTGCGATTCCTTAGTCATTAATTCTAACACCCCACTCCGTCACACAGACACACACAGACACACACACACACACACACACACACACAAACACACACACACACACACACACACACGCACACACATACAAACCAAATGCTACTTGGTGATAATGTGGACGAGAAAAGGGGCCTGGGAGAGGGGGGAGTACTAGCTGATGTCTGACTGCGCACAGGGATAATGGTCTAAGAAAGGTTGGGAACCACTGATGTAGAGTACACCGTTTGAGGTATTCAGAATTTTCGTGATGCACTTCAGTGGGCGAATCAGAAAAAAAAGAAAAAGAAAGATCATGTGGCACTGCTGGTCAGGACGACCATTACAGGAAGTTCGGCCGCAGGGTTGCAAGTCTGCCTTCAGGTGACGCCGCGCTGGACGACTTGAGTGGCAGTGATGATGATGATGAGGAGAACACAACAGCCTGTCCACGAGCAGAGAAAATCTCCAACCGGGAATCAAACCCAAGCCCACTGCATGGTAGGCCAACACGTTACCACTCGGTTACGGCGGGGGATGGGCGAATCAGACATGTGACTACTGTGATGATGATGAGGAGAACACAGCACCCTGTCCACGACCAGAGGAAATCTCCAACTCAACCGGGAATCGAATCCAAACCCGCTGCGTGATAGGCAAACACGTTACCACTCGGCTAAGCAGGGATATCGGCGAATCACAAGTGTGACCATTCTCATTTACCTTCTTCGTACATGTTCAAAATTCGTATGTCATATGGGCTCCAAACATTTGACCGATGTTCTAAAATGGTTGCTATGTTTTGTAAGCAACATAGCAAATGCGTGTTGAGTGGAACACAGTGAATTCTGCCAGCTTTCTACGTATGGAGCCAACAGCTTGCCGCTTTGGTGACATCCGTTCCCGTCAGTCACCGAAGTTACGAGCTGTCGGGCTGCTCTAGCATTTGGATGTGTGAACATCCTATCTGCCAAGCTCTGTCGGCACATGTGGTGCACTCAGTCCTTGTTAGGGACACTGAGGAGCTACTTGTTCGAGAAGTAGTGGCTCTGGTCTCCTAAACTGACATACGGCCAGGAGACCTGTGTGATGACCGCATGCCCCTCCATATCTGCACCCAGTTAGGTCTGTGGCCTGTGATAACATGGCAGTAGTGGAGTAACAAAGACGTCGCCCCAAAGTAGGTCACCCTCGGGCCAGCGTCGTCCCAAGGCTGGCATCACCCCAAATCCAAGATGGCGTCCGTGAAGCGAGTACGCGATGTCACGTGACTTAAGTCTAGTTCCTAGGAAGATGTTAGTGGAGGTAGCCCTTCTTTCCCACCATTTTCTTAGGTTAGTATAGCCAGCCCAATTGACCTACCTTCCCGCCAAAAATTCAAACTTGTCGCGAGTTCCTAGGATAGGGTGAGTTAGTTTAGTGGAGGTACCCCAATTTACCTATTTTCCCGCCATTTTAGGATAATGGTCCTCGCATCATCAGCTGACGTCAATCGCATCATCAGCTGATGTCACGTGACGTCACGTACCTGCGTCACGGCCGTCATCTTGGATTTGGGGTGACGCCTGCCTTGGGGCGACACCGGCCCTGGGATGACCCACTTTGGGGCGACGTCCTTGTTGCTCCACTACTCACAGCAACTAGTCGGTATCGTTGGGCCTCCATGGCCTGTTCAGGCAGAGCATAGTTCAGTCGCGTCCGGCCATCCTGATTTAGGTTTCCCGTGATTTCCCTAAATCGCTCCAGGCAAATGCCGGGGTGGTTCCTTTGAAAGGGCACGGCCGACTTCCTTCCCCGTCCTTCCCTAAACCGATGAGTCCGATGACCTCGCAGTTTGGTCTCTTCCCCCAAAACAACCCAACCCAACCCCATAGTTTAGTTTCACCTAAGGATATTTGTCGACGGCCCGCAGGACGGTGGCGCTGGCCGGCGGCGGGACCGCGCGCGGCGACGGCAGCGAGTGCAGCGAGTGCGGCGGCGCGCTGCGCGAGGCGCTGCTGGTGTACCGGCGCGCGCACGGCTACTGTGCGCTGCTGGTATGCGCGCTCGGCACGGCGGCTAACGCGCTCAACGTGGCGGTGCTGACGCGGCGCGAGCTGGCCGCCGCGCCCATCAACCGCCTGCTGACGGCGCTCGCCGTCGCCGACATGCTGCTGATGCTCGAGTACGTGCCCGTCGCCGCCTACCTGTACGTCGTGCTGCCCGAGCAGCGCGATTACCCGTACGGCTGGGCCGCCATGCTGCTGGTGCACGCCCACCTCTCGCTCATGCTGCACTCCGTCAACGTCTGCCTCACGCTCACCCTCGCTGTCTGGAGGTACATCTCCATCAGGTGAGCCCACCACTATCCGCCACATCTCTCGCTTCTTAGATATCTGCCCAGAGATAGTGTGCTTAAAAGAAGTGTCCATTGTCACTGTGTTAAATCATGACGATACTATTAGTTTTCAACATACGCTGCTAAGCCAAAGCATCATGACCACTGCCCTCCACGACTTGGACGGTGCCCGGTGGTCACGTGATTCCACAGTACTGAGAGAACATTAATATGTGAGCTACCTGTATCTCAGAGTGCATAATTGTATTGATAGGTCTTCCTAGGCAGATACGATGCGATGCTTAGCACAGTGATCTGGCAGCTCTGGGGGCAACAGCGGATCACCTCGAGCTGCGGATCGATTCTAACTGGGTGTGGATAAGAGGTATGGGTGCGTCATTCCATGTTGTTTTGACTCTGCGACAAGAGTCCGTGAATCGAATTGTTTGCTTTCAAATCTCGGTACTCCATGATCAGATGTTTCCAGTGGGTCAGAGACTGGTAGAACACTCTGGCTAGAGAATACCCTCTGTCTAAGTTCATAATGGAACAGGACATATATGGTTCTACTATCTTGGTTATATTGTTGAAAGCTAACGTCATGGAGATCTCGAAGGCAGGACGCAGACCACTGGCCTTAAAACGTCATAGGTTTAATTCACGCTGTCAAAATTGCCACCTATGGGAACAAGGAGTGATCGTATTCAGTGACAACTGGCAGTCCACACCATCACTCGAGGTGTTCAACCTGTATGACAATGACAAGCATGATGCAGCAACGTTCATTGCCCTCGGATCCTCCAGTCATGGATTCGTCCATTCTGATGCTGTACGCAGGCCCAGGTCTCGTCTCTGTTGCAGCCTTCTGGGAATCCATAAAAACTGTTACCTTTCTGACAGTCCTTTGTTCTCCAGACATCTGTGGCCTAGATTTAAAATTATAGCATTCACATCGCAAGTTTCAGCCTTTGATTGGAATCTTCAGATGTAATAAATTCTCCAACAACTTCGTCCGGATACATAACAATTCCAATTAAGCATGTTGAACACCGTTCGTCTTACAATGTCTGACAATGAGGTACGCATCATACGATCACACAATACAAGAGAAGTAGGCAATGAATTACTGAAGGCAGTAATGTGAGCATTGCCATTTTTGAGCGATCTTGGGTATAATAAATTATTCTCTAAACTTTATCTTCGCTAAGGACACAGGCTAAAGAAATGAATTAAAATTTTTAGCACGGCTGAGACTTGAACCAGTATCTCCTGCTTCCTAGGCAGATGGGCTAACCGCTACTATACTGACGATTTAAGAAGGGAAAATGGGCTGAAGACATGAATTGAAGTTCCTGTTAGTGAGGGCACTGACAAAGCTAGTCAGTGCAGCTGTGTTATCCCCACATCTGCTTAGTACACAAGTCTCGTTTGCGTCCCGCCAGCGGAGCTTGGCACAGGCAGTTGTTTACCTGTTGACAGTTGCGAGTCGTTCTAAATATGGCGCACTACTATAGAAATGCAACGATGGAAATCACTTTTCAACCGCATAACGCCAAACCACGTGCGTATGTGGTTGAACTATTCCTACGAGACGATTTATGTTTGGATTGCCTGGGCACTGTGGGCATGCACTTCTCAATTACGGCCACCATTATTTACGTCGAGGAAATAAATTTCGAGGTGTGCACAACTGTGGCGAAGAAATTCGCGATTCGCTTAAGTTCGAACACCCTGATGCAAGGTGACGTCGTAAATGCAGCTTTCTGTCCGTACTAAAACGTGATCGGATATGTGGTCGAGAAATGTCGTCGATATATGAGACTTATGAGGTGTACAATGGTGTCCGACAAATAAAAATCGAACTGACAAAACATGTTCCATCGTAACGCAGCATCAGCATTTGCTGTGCGATAGTGATGTACATTGGCCAGCTATGCATGTGTTGTGGCTGCAGCCAGGAAAGTCATGACATGTCAATGTCGGCTGTCACAGGCACTGATTGGAGAATTGGTGCCACCTGTGGGGTCGATAGTCCTCCTCCTCAACCACTTCAAAGTAGTGATGACATCTCCAACGGATGAATAAACCACCCAATAGAACAGGAATGTCACGGGGTTGTGCATGGCATAGTCGATGCGCCCGCCATGGCGGCGGGCCGACAAGACATCTTCTACACTCAAGACGAGGTCTATTCTTCTCCTCCAGACCTGCTGACTATGATACCAAGGAAAGCTGACCCTCCATGAGCTGCCCGTAGGAAAGAGATATGGGATCAGACATTTGGAACTTCTGCACAACAGCAGCTAACTACTTATGGTCCAAGGGCAAAAGACGTTGAATGTGACTTGGCGACAAAATTGAGGAAGCAAGATAAGGACGATACAGAATGAGCACTTACTGCCCCAGCGACCAAGTGAATGGCAGTGAGTCAGTGGCGTTTAGGCGAAGGTATCCCTTTCTATCGTCGTCCATGACGACACCACCAGTGGTAGAGACAAGGCAACAAACTTTTCGATTGGCAAAAATCAACCTCAACACTGTCAGAACGTGTCATAAATTCTCCATGTTGCAAGAAATGCCTAATGCTGTGGACATCGACATGTCTCTCCTCCAACAGGTCCACGTAGCCCGTTTTCCTGACCTCTTCAATTACACGACTCATGTCTCCCATGCTTCGCCCAACGGTAGCGGAGTCGCCGTCCTAATTAGACAGGTCTTGGTAGCCAGTGACGTTCGATATCTCCCCAATTCACACGCATGGCCGCCACAGTGAACTTACTCACTAATGTCTATCTTCCTTCCGTTACAGGCTGACGGCCGAAACTCTCCAGATTTTTTGCAGAGGATATTGTGCTGCTCTGCCACTGTCAGCTAGACGATCTGGTGATTGACATGAACTGCATTTGCACACAAGCGCCTACGGAATGGCTCCTGCGATATTCCCCATGAGCTGAGTTTGACATTCTCATTCGTAATCTTCAACTGATGGAAACATGGCGCCGCATCCACAGGGATAGACATGGCTATGCTAAATTCACCAATCATTCGCCCAGCAGACACCACCGGATTTATGTCACTACAGATGGCGATACCTGATGGGGAACTATGGCCAACAGCTTTTTTTTCGGATCTGTTGCCCTACGTCTGCATCATAGCCCTCCGTCCCCGTCAGAGTACAGTGCAGTAGGAGCCCATGGGAGCTCACCACCATCCACTTGTCCTCTATAGTCTGTCATGTAGCTGTGGAAAATGTATGGAATAAGTGCGTCCGCTGCCATGGACTTTACCCCGCAGGCCTAAGATGAGGGACTCACTGCATAAAACCAACCCTCGGGCGATGATGTATGGTAGAGAAGCATCTGCGTGGCGCAGACACATATTCGACTTTTATTTTGTGCTGTTTAAGACTTTTCCGACGTAGTAACTGCTTCATTCGTTCACGGATGTCCTTTCGGAAAATGCTGAGGAAGCTGCACAGTATTTCTACGGGGCAGCTTCTCGTCATATTCAGGTGTTTACTGACGTATTTCTGCAATTACTAGCCAATACACACTACTTGGTATCACTTATTACATTCCTCACATGATATCCATCTTTTTGGTATTTATTCTTGTAATAATCTTCAACATTTTTTTATTTCCATAACGTGACTACAGTGCTTGGTGTCACATTGCACACTGGTGTTACCCATTTAAAGAACATAAATATTAACAAGAAAAATTAACTCTTATAGGTCAGACTACCACTTTACTTTGTTCTCAGCAATGTACACTACTGGCCATTACACTTGCTACACTAAGAAGAAATGCAGATGATAAACGGGTATTCATTGGACAAATATATTATACTAGAACTGACATGTGATTACATTTCCACGCAATTTGGGTGCATAGATCCTGAGAAATCAGTTCCCAGAACAACCACCTCTGGCCGTAATGACGGCCTTGATACACCTGGGCATTGAGTCAAACAGAGGTTGAATGGTACGTACAGGTACAGCTGCTACGCAGCTTCAACACGATACCACAGTTCATCAAGAGTAGTGATTGACGTATTGTGACGAGCCAGTTTTTCGGCCACCATTGACCAGACGTTTCCAATTGGTGAGAGATCTCGAGAATGTGCTGGCCAGGGCAGTAGTCGAACATTTTCTGTATCCAGAAAGGCCCATACACCACCTGCAATATGCGGTCGTGCATTATCCTGCTGAAATGCAGGGTTTCGCAGGGATCATGAAGGGCAGAGCCACGGTTGTAACACATCTGGAATGTAACGTCCACTGTTCAGAGTGGCGTCAATGCGAACAAGAGGTGACCAAGACGTGTAACTAATGGCACCCCATACCATCACACTGGGCGATACACTACTATCGTGATGACGAATACACGCTTCCAATGCGCGTTCATCATGATGAACACGGATGCGACCATCATGATGCTGTAAACAGAACCTGGCTTCATCCGAAAAAATGACGTTTTGCCATTCGTGCACCCAGGTTCGTCGTTGAATACACCATCGCAGGCGCTCCTGTCTGTGATGCAGCGTCATGGATAACCGCAACCGTGGCCTCCGAGCTGATAGTCCATACTTCTGCAAACGTCGTCGAACTGTTCGTGCAGATGGTTGTTGCCTTGCAAAGGACCACATCTGTCGACTCAGGGATCGAGACGTGGCTGCACTATTCGTTACAGCCATGTGGATAAGATTCCTGTCATCTCGACTGCTAGTGATACGAGGCCGTTGGGATCCAGCGCAGCGTTCCATATTACCCTCCTGAACCCACCTATTCCATATTCTGCTAACAGTCACTGGATCTCGACCAACACGAGCAGCAGTGTCGCGATACGATAAACCGCAATCGTGATAGGCTACAATTCGATGGTACGCATTTCTCCTCCTTACACGAGGCATCACAACAACGTTTCACCAGGCAACGCCGGTCAACTGTTGTTTGTGTATGAGAAATCGATTTGAAACTTTCCTCATGTCAGCACGTTGTAGGTGTCGCCACCGGTGCCAACCTTGTGTGAATGTTCTGAAAAGCTAATCATTTGCATATCACAGAATCTTCGCGTCTGTAGCACGTCACCTTGGTGGTGTAGCAATTTTAATGGCCAGTAGTGTATACGCTGACTCGCTTGAAAAGCGCAGATCCCAAGGGTTGAGGCTAAATTGTAGACGACTCATACAGCATGGCGACATCCAGTGCTATCTTCCTGGCCTGTTAGTCCGTCAGGAGGCACTGGGTGTCGCCATGTTCTGTGATTCGTTTACAATAACATTGTAGGCTCAACCTTTGGCGCCAGCCCTTTTGTAGCGAGTCAGAGCCATTGAAACACCTCATGATGACGAGTAACTGTCTCGTCTAAATATTGTGTACGTTCCACAACATTATCCGACGCAACGCCTGTGAACCAGTGAAGCGACTTTTGTTTTACCATCCTCTGAGAATGTTCACAATGACTTCCGTCGCTGGACAGACAGGCCTCAGTAAAACATGCCTAATGAAAGATGGTTTCTCTCGCACGCCTCCGTTTGGAAGGAGCCACAGCACATGAACATGAACATGTGCAAGACCGATTGCTCACAGAATAGCTTTTAATGTATCACATAATCACGGAGCACAGAAGGTGGCGATGAGTGCTGGTCCACTTTACCGATATGAAGGTGGTAGACGTCTCAACAAACAATGGGATACAGCCAAAGGTTGTCATGAGCATTATGCTCGACTGTATTCAGTGCAGCAACTGGATCCGGCAGTCATTACCGAAGTCTCAGGGTTGATCAAGCCCTCATAACACAATCATTGGAGGCGGTCTTGACAGGGGAGATTTCAGAGGACGAAGTGTCTGATGCCGTCAACAGACGTTTGGCCATCAAGAACCCATTGCCATATGGCCTCCAATTGAAGTTTTATCGAGCCTTCAAGCAGCTGTTGATGCTGTGTTAGATTGAAATATGCCAAGAACTGATGTCTCCAAAAGTACCACTTCCTGTTAGCTTCCTGAAGGACTGATAGTGACTATTCATAAACCGAATGGTGGGTCCTGTATCCATGGTTACCAGTTCTTGAAGCTGCTGAAGAGTGAAATGAAAATGTTCACTAGGTTAATAACACAAAGGTTCAGCTCATACAAGGTGTGCTGGTTTTCATAGACTTAAGTCAAGCATTTGACTAAGTTGACCTCTCATTCTTGACAGAAGTTCTCTGAAGCATCAGATACCCAGAACGCTTTATCGAAGTGATGATGTGCCTCCTAATTGATGCATTACAGAGTATCCTCATTAACAATCCAGTCATTAAATAGCGGCCATCCATATTCACCGCTCAGTGTGCCAAGCCTGCCCTTTGATATATTATGTGTTGGCCTTGGAGCGCTTGTTAGTGGCCTATGCCATCGACTCACTAGGATACTGCTCGACACTGCCACCTTCATATGCACCACATATGCAGCAGACTTTATGCTGGTACTCCATGGTGGTGATGATTTGAGAACCTCCACAGAATGGATCAAGACGTATGAGTCCGTCTCGGTTAGCCGCATTAACCTCGAAAAGTCAGCAGTCGTACAAATTGGGAAGGGATCATTATCTGACAGTGTCACCTTCTTACGCGTCTGCAACCAGATGAGATGCGATATACATCTTACACCATACACCATATGACGACGCATAATTATAGGCGCCTTCTGCACCAAATTAGAGAAGGGTTAGCAGATCACGACACTTCGAACATCCTCCAGGTACGCTAGGCCAGTATCTACCTAGTGTCGCACGTCCTGACGGTGCATAGACTCTTTTATTTACGAACCCAAGGCCCTGGTGCATTATGGCGATTCTTGGCTGCTTCGTTAGCACAGTTATCTTGTTCAAAGTTCGACGTGAATCGGACATGGGAGTACTAAGTCTAGTAAACGCTTGTGACAGAGCGATGGCCCTCTCCTTTATGCCAAATTTACGGTTAAGGCATCGCTGCCCCACAGCCTCAAGGACTTACTGCTTTAGTGACAGCCTCTCTCAAGTTCCTGGTGTCACTGCAAAACATCATGGCACTGTTTTTCTACCTTGGGCGTTTTCGCTTGGAACTCAGATATACACTTCTTTCCTGCTTCCACCTTTGTCGAGGGCAAGCAGATCTATCTCGTCCTACAATGGAAACAAGAACAGTATCCTGTAGTAACAAAATACCCCAACACGAAACGGTGTGTCGTATGCCGGACAGTCTACGCAGCCAAATTCGACTCCAATGTCCACTTGACATATGACAGTCAATGGTGGGATCCCCCAACTGCTTGCAGTGTAGTGACGTTGGACGAACTCCAACTTAACTGTGGAGATGTCCGAATAGCCGTGCGTGTTGTCGCACCGCTTCCCAGATGGGGTGGTGCGCCAGAAGTGGACTGAATCCACCCATTGGAGGGCGAGAAGGCTGGTACGCAAGCCAACCTGGAAGCGGTTTTTAGGCGGTTTCCTACATCCCACTAGATGCCTAATGGACAGGTATCCAAGTGCCACCTGAGTTACACGATTTGAAAAATAATTAGAAAAATTTCGGTCACTTCCATACATTCCGTCCGAGGTAATGGTGTGGCAACAGGAAGGGCAACCAGCGACCCGTTAAACTAACCTTGCCAAATGCGTTAATAACCATGTCGACTGTGCACCAGTGTGGGACGCAGACAAAAGAAAATGAAGAAGAACATAAACAGTTAGGAGAAAAAGTGGTTCAAATGGCTCTGAGCACTATGGGACTCAACTGCTGAGGTCATTAGTCCCCTAGAACTTAGAACTAGTTAAACCCAACTAACATAAGGACATCACAAACATCCATGCCCGAGGCAGGATTCGAACCTGCGACCGTAGCGGTCTTGCGGTTCCAGACTGCAGCGCCTTTAACCGCACGGCCACTTCGGCCGGCTAGTTAGGAGACCACATATTTCCCTTTAGCAGTACAGCAATGTTTAAAAGCTCCTGCTTGTCCTTGCTGCGAATCAGCTTAGTCCTTGGTTCATCGTATGTAGACTTACGGTCCTGCATGGCCCAGTGGAAAACCTGTCTGTCCTCTTCTGCGCTAATCATGTGGAACAACTGGGATACTGTATGGCATTGAAAATAGTTCTCCTGAGGTTATCCACTTCTTATATTCCTGATAGTCGTTAGACCCCCACCGTCGTGGACATCAGCATTGCGAAATGATACGTCTCTTTCACGATAAGCAAAGATTCTGTCACAGTCGAATTCCGGCACTTGCTGGTGGTCTTCTCGCCCTCTAACATGAGACCTAACTCTTTCTTCTCACTAATAAACAACAATTTCCAACTCGATTTCTCAATGAGATATCCGCTGTGTCATTTATACAGGGTGTTACAAAAAGGTACGGCCAAACTTTCAGGAAATATTCCTCACTCACAAATAAAGAAAAGATGTTATGTGGACATGTGTCCGGAAACGCTTAATTTCCATGTTAGAGCTCATTTTAGTTTCGTCAGTATGTACTGTACTTCCTCGATTCACCGCCATGATTTCATACGGGATACTCTACCTGTGCTGCTAGAACATGTGCCTTTACAAGTACGACACAACATGTGGTTCATGCACGATGGAACTCCTGCACATTTCAGTCGAAGTGTTCGTACGCTTCTCAACAACAGATTCGGTGACCGATGGATTGGTAGAGACGGACCAATTCCTTGAAAGCTCTCCTGACCTCAACACTCTTGACTTCCATTTATGGGGGCCTTTGAAAGCTCTTGTCTACGCAACCCCGGTACCAAATGTAGAGACTCTTCGTGCTAGTATTGTGAACGGCTGTGATACAATACGCCATTCTCCAGGGCTGCATCAGCGCATCAGGGATTCCATGCGACGGAGGGTGGATGCATGTATCCTCGCTAACGGAGGACATTTTGAACATTTCCTGTAACAAAGTGTTTGAAGTCACACTGATACATTCTGTTGCTGTGTGTTTCCATTCCATGATTTATGTGATTTGAAGAGAAGTAATAAAATGAGCTCTAACATGGAAAGTAAGCGTTTCCGGACACATGTCCACATAGCATATTTTCTTTCTTTGTGTGTGAGGAATGTTTCCTGAAAGTTTGGCCGTACCTTTTTGTAACACCCTGTATATAGAGCGTTGCAGCTGCCACTACCGATGTCGTGTTACATCCTACCTTCAGTAACCACAGGCCAGATCTCCATATTCTATCGCTCGCTACGGGAAAACTATTAGTCGTACAGAAAAAATAAACATGACCTTTCTGTAGAAATTTAATGTTGTTAAATTTTGTGCTTGGATAAGTTTTCGCTAAAGGCGGTAGTTTTAAAGTTATTCAAGAAAAACGTAAAAAAGGGACCTCCAGACGCACCCACACTCACACACTCACTGCACGGTGCTGCTTCCTATCACTATACAAAAATTTGCACATGCGCGAACTACTTCCACATTCGACCTTTTTTGGTCTTTGTTGGCCGGCATTATTATGCCATTGCCTTAGTCGATCACTTACAAACTGTATGAGTGACATTTGTGGAAATTCTACCTAACAACATCGTGGAATTTAATAGCACAAAATAAAAAATTTCTTCGTTGTATTTGTCACGACTACGAAACTATTGTGATTGTAAGGGTTACGCTACGAAACAGGACGCAATGTAGATCCTGACTGGTGACAGTTGAATGTGGGGGTGGAGATTCGTTTGGAGATCAATGTTCGTTTTGCTTAAATACCTCGAAAATCGTGGCCGATACAGCTCGCTTACGTAGTCGAGTTCACAGCCGGCACGGTAGGTCAGCGTGTTCAGACAGAGGGATAGCTGCAGTCTGTAATCAAAAAAGAAACAGAGTGACGGTATCGACAATGAACGGGTGCCATGCGTGATTCACCCCGAACAGATGCAAATGAGCAAAATGAGATCAACAACAACAATATGAATGTTTACTGACGGAAGCTTGTGCACTGACGCTCTGTTCAGGAGGTTAGCCGGTTCGAATGCTGGTGATGAAAAAAAAAAAAATTCAGTACTAGTATTGGGCCTGTAAGTGGAGAAGAGATGGTGGTGTAAAGTTCCTGATTGCCGGCTTTTGCGCCACTGCCGTGGTTTAAAAATCAAACCAATCCATAGTGTCTCAAGAAGTGAGGGGATGTGACATTGTTGATGGTGACTTCTCTGTCGGATGGGGGCATTAAGATTGGCTGCATCGTTGCTATTCGCGAGAACTAGGCTATGCGCCAGCAATGGGTTTCACCCTCTCCATTCTCTCATCATCATCATAATCATAATCATCATCATCATCATCATACAACACAAACATAGGTAGTGGGGCAGAGAGAGTACAAGGGCATTTCCTTAGTGTGGGCTAAATACATTCCTGGCAAACTTGATTGATTTATGACCCTTTCCCCCTCCCCTTCAAATGTTGTTATGCTCATTGGTTTATGACCTCCTAGGGGGTTGATTTATGAGTCCCCTGGGGAAAATATGTTCTTCTGAAAAATCCACATCCTCTTCCCTGACCCCAACTTCTCTGGGAAATCCCCAATCCCCCTGCCCCTCGCCAAGCTCACTTTTGCCTGCAAATTATTTGAAAAATTAATTAAGTTGATCAATTAATTAACCCTCTCCCTCATGGGAAATTCCCGAGCCTTCCTCTCCTCCCACATCCCCCTCCCCATCGAAAAGAAATTTTCAGGACAATCGCTGTCTGTGGTGAGCTGTTGGTGTGGAAGGTGCAACTATTACCCTGTCCAGCAACTACATGTCCTAGTCACTCAATTACACCACTGCAGATTTGAAGTATAGTTTGTTGGAAAATTTTTGCGTGTGTGCTCGCCTTGATGTCCAGAGATCTACTGAGCTAGCGCACAATGCCACCACCACAGGACGCCCTACCCATCACCCCCTCCTCCCTACCAGTCGAGAGAAAATTAGTGGGAACGGAAGAGCCGCAGCGCTTACTCTCGTGTGTGGGAGGCACATAGTTGTTGATCTGTTGCTGGAAAGAGAACACAAATCGTTCGGCTTCTCCATTCAATTGAGGATAAAACGGAGCACTGGTAAGGTGAGTGATACCATTGGCTGTACAAAACTGTTCAAATTCCAGAGCCGTAAACAGTGGCCAATGTCTGCAACCGAAACTTCAGGCAAACCCTCCAAGCAAAAAATAGATGACAAAGCCTGAATGGTACTTGGCGATATAGTCGAGTTCATGGGCACTTCAAACGGATATTTGCTAAAAGAATCTGCAACAATAAACGAACGAGTGTTCCAAAAGGGACCAGCAAAGTGAATATGCACTCGCCGCCTCGGCGATGGAGACTTTGGCCAATCTGAAATCATTTCCGGATGGGTCAACAGATTCTCAGCACAAGCGCGACACTGTGACGTCATTTGTTCAATGTGTGCGGCTATGGCCGATCAAATACTGTGTGTCCACGCACTAACTGATTATGCGTACATTTCCCTAATGTCCTTGGTGGAGCAATCACAAAACATCATTTTGGAACACTTTAGGAATAAGCACACGCGATTCTCCAGAGTCTGTTTGCAACAAAATCACGCTGTGCTGGATGGAGAGCCCATGCCGACGATCAAACCATCGGTGCTCGAAAGAATTCACTGAAGGAGGTAAGTAGTGCAGATGTAGTACAACAAAAGGTTCAAGGTTTGCTTCTGCGGCCTGTGAAATTTTCCTGTAGTGCAGTGGAAAAGACTGTGGAAGTTCAGTGTCCTACACATAGATCTGTCAACATAATGCGGCAGTAGCATCGAATTCAGAATCAGGACCAACAGGAAGGCGAAAAAGGGCGTCAGCATTTGCATGCTTCGACATGTGCCGGTACAGTATTTCGTACTCATACTGTCCCAATAACAACGCCTACCGTTGCAGGTTCTGAGCCGTACTTGGCGGAACATATTTGGACGGACGAAACCAAGACTTCAAATGGTTCAAATGGCTCTGAGCAGTATGGGACTTCAGCATCTGAGGTCATAACTCCCCTACACTTAGAATTATTTAAACCTAACTAACCCAAGGACATCACACCAATTCATGCCCGAAGCACGATTCGAATCTGCGACCATAGCAACAGGGCGGTTCCAAAGTGAAGCGGCTATAACTGCTCGGCCACAGCGGCCGGCAAACCAAGACTGAAGTGATTTATGGTACGTCACTAGGTAAAACTTCCGACCAAGCAGATATTGGTGAAACATGGTCGCGCCATAGATAATAACGAGCGCTTCTTCTAGATTTGCGAATACTAACATTGAGTCTTGGTCAATAATTTGGAAGTGAAAGCAATCGGCCTGTCCTGCGAACCAAATATGTGCGACAGCACAGCTCCGATTCTGTAAGAAGAAACGTCTACCTCCAAAACCACAGGCTTAACGGGATCGAAATGAACAAAGACATTTGTCACTCAACAAGAAATTTTCTAGAATGCATTCCGGCACTCTTTGGACCAAAAAAGCACATTCTTCCGGCGCAAATGATGCAGAGCCGCGATCTGGGCTCCTTGAATACAAACAGAATATAATATGTCAATATCCCGAGAACAGACTATGTTACGTTCCGCGGGCAGAATATGTACCGAATTTCAGTCTGAAAAAAGGCACATTTGTCCAGGTGACACTACGAACCTGCAGCTCAAAGCCCTTGAAAAATCATACGAAGGTTACTAATATGTTTCATCGGTACACTTTCTGACTCCACAAAATCGTCCAAGTAATTTGAACAGAAGGGAACTTTTGCAGTAAGCTGTTATATGAAGCGTTCGAATATGGCAGGCGTGGCAACGATGCCGAAGGGTAAGTGCAAAAATGTGAACAACCTTAAATGTGTGTTGACCAGAAACAATTTTAGACACTCCTCATCTAGCGGAATTACAGATACACATCACTTAAGTCAGTTGTTGAAAAATAGCGGCCTGCACCAAGCCTGTCATTAATTCCTCACGGTGAGGCTACGGATATGTATCGATTATGGTTTGTTGATTCACAGTGGATTTAAAGTCATCGCAAAGACGAAATTGTCCAGAAGTCTTTGGTAAAGTGACTAAGAGAGAAGCCCACTGACTAGCCCGGATAATAACTCCACTGTTTTGCCGTTCTTTAAGTTCCCTTGCAACATCGTCTCCAAATGCATGAGGGACGGGACACACCCGAAAAAACTTACGTTGCGCATTGTACTTCATTGTAACGCACGCTACAACGTTACGTACTCTGCCAAGTCCGTCAGACACTAAATCAGGAAACTCTACATTCAGTTGAGTAACGCTGTTAAAAAAAAATGGTTTAAATGGCTCTGACCACTATGGGACGTAACATCTGTGGTCATCAGTCCCCTAGAATCTAGAACTACTTAAACCTATCTAACCTAAGGACTTCACACACATCCATGCCCGAGGCAGGATTCGAACCTGCGACCGTAGCGGTCACGCGGTTCCGGACTGAAGCGCCTAGAACCGCACGGCCAGACCGGCCGGCAGTAACGCTGTCTTTTTTGGTTGAAAGCATAAACAGAAAGTACGTTGTCCTGAATACGAATATCAAACAAATCAAAAGAACTTAACCCAAAAATATTTTCTCGGTCTCTCGAGCGCAAAATTGTAAATGTGACTGTTCTGGTGTGAGACTGGAATGTGGCAGTCAAACTACATGTAACATGCACTAGCATGTTCTGACAGTTACACTCAGCAAGTTGCGTGCTCAATTTTGTCAATTGTGGCGAGTCCAACTCTATATACGGAAGCGCCAGTGTGTAACTGAAGTGACACACACCATCCAGCTACCACTAAGCTAGCAAACAGTTTGCCTGACTGTCGTTGTACAACAGATCGGCGGGGTAAAGACACATTGTGAATTTGATCATTACTAGTACCAGTAGCCAGTTTAGAAACAACTACACTGAAGTGCCAAAGAAACTGGTACACCTGCCTAATATCGTGTAGGGCTCCACGAGCACGCAGAAGTACCGCAATACTTCGTGGCATGGACTCGACTGATGTCTAAAGCAGTGCTGTAGGGAATTGACACCATGAATCCTGCAGTGCTGTCCATAGATCCGTAAGAGTACGCGGGGGTGGAGATCTCTTCTGAACAGCACGTTGCAAGGCATCCCAAATATGCACAATAATGTTCATGTCTTGGGAGTTTGGTGGCCAGTGGAAGTATTTAATCTCGAACGGGTGTTCCTTGAGCCACTCTGTAGCATTTCTGTACGCTTAGGGTGGGGCAGTGTCCTGCTGCAATTGTCGAAGTGCCTCGGTATGCACAATGGACATTAATGGATGCAGGTGATGAGACAGGGTGCGTACCTACGTATCACCTATCAGAGTCGTATCTAGACGTATCAGGGGTCCCATATCTCTCCAACAGCACACACCCCACACCATTACAGAGCCTCCACCAGCTTAAACAGTCCCCTGCTCGCATTCAGGGCATATGGGTTCATGCAGTTGTCTCCATAGCCGTACACGTCCATGCGCTCAATAGAATTTGAAACGAGACTCGTCTGACCAACCAACATGTTTCCAGTCATAAACAGTCAAATGTCGGTGTTGAGGGGCCCAGGCGAGGCGTAAAGCTTTGCGTGGTTCAGTTATTAAGGATACACAAATGGGCTTTGGATCCCAAAGCCTATATCGATGATGTTTCGTTGAATTGTTTTCACGCTGACACTTGTTAAGGCCCAACATTGAAATCTGCAGCAATTTTCTGAGAATTGCACTTCCGTCACGTCAAACGATTCTCTTCAGTCGTCGTTGGACCCGTTCTTGCAGTATCTTTTTCCGGCTGCAGCGATGTCGGAGATATGATGTTTTACCCAAATTCTTAATATTCACGGTACACTCCTAAACGGCCGTACGGGAAACTCCCCACTTCATTGATACCTCGGAGATCCTGTGTCCCATCTCTCGTGCGCCGACTGTAATACACGTTCAAAGTAACATAAATCTTGATAACCTGCCGTTGCAGCAGGAATAACCGATCTAACAACTGCGCCAGACACTTGTTAGTGCATGTAGGCATTGTTGGTTGCGGCACCGATTCTACCTGTTTACATATCTCTTTATATGAATACACATGCCTACACCAGTGTCGTTGACGCTTCAGTGTACATTCACTGATTAAGAAGTTCCTGTGTGTTTACGAATGTGAGCATGGGTAAATTTCTTTTTATGTTGCAAACACGCGGTGTGTACATAACCTGGTTTCCCACATGCAAAGAAAGTGAAGCTCCGCGAATGGCACTTTTATCTTTTATGTGTGGAAAAGCAGCGGCGACATGATTTCACAGCAGACACATGCAAGCACACTAATTGTTTACTCTGACAGGGCGCGGTGGCCTGTTTGCGCACAGTCGTCAGTCGCAAGGCCGTAGCTGTTTGTGTCTTTGTGTTACACTGCAAATGAGAGCTACCTCAAAGCTTTCCACGCCTCTATCACATAAGCCCTGATGTTGAATAATTTGCAACACTTGTTTCAAAGTTGGATCAGAATGTTTAAGAAATTGTTCACGAATCCTATTATCTGGCACATTGTACGTAATTGCACCATGAATAACTGCGTCACTTTAGGACAGTCTACAGATACAATGTAAACAACCTTGTCGTTTCAAATCCTGAAGGTCAGTGAACCACTGACGTTATATCTGTTCTTTCCGTTACAATAATTCAAAGAACTTGTAACGAGCTACCTCTAACTGATCCTCGTAATACGTAGAGAGGACGGGAACTGAATTCTCAAAAACTTGCAAGGAATAACTTCCGAGCAAAGGGGTAAACTCCTGTGATGGCCGTTGACAAGAAGTAACAAAGTTTCACCGCACTCTGCACTTTATGTGTAGCACAGTGAGTGTCGAACTGAGCGTAGTACTCGTTCCATTCGTATTGTTGTTCATCGAAGGTGTGGAACGATGGAATGCACGAAGACAGTGCCATGGTTGTAGCTGGCTGTAGGGGCGGTGTTTCTGCTGCAGCGGCTTGTGTGTTAATAAGGGACTACCGTCATCAACGTTTCGTGGTTCTGAAACTCTATAAACTTCATTATTTCAAAGCCAGAAGCATCCGGAGGATTAGGCGCCGATGGTGTAGCAAGCGGGTTCATTTGAATGAGGAGAGCACCGCAGCAAAGTTATAGATACAGTTATACGCAAATAGTAGAAATGGGCTTCCGAAACAAAAGAGAGACATAGTGACGCACTGTCACGGAGCGGCGTAGAGCAAAGGTAGCGTTTGTTCTGGAATTCTCATTGCCAATTGTTGTGTCCGCTACTGTGGAAGTCAGCACCGACACAAACAAGGAAGGAGAGAAACTGCTATAGCAGGTATCGGCAATCTGAAAAGGGTTTGTATATTAAACTTACAGATTAATTTTTTTTGGGTCATCAGTCTTCTGGCTGGTTTGATGCTGTCCGCCACGAATATCTCTCCTGTGCCAACCTCTTCACCTCAGAGCCGCACTTGCAACATTCGTCTTCAACTATTTGCTGAATGTATTCCTATCTCTGCTTTTCACTACAGCTTTTGGTCTCTACAGCTCCCTCTATTACCAATGAAGTCATTCCCTGATCTCTTAACAGGTCCTATCATCCTGCCTCTTCCCTTGTCAGTGTTTTCCACATATTCCTTTCCTCTCCGATCCGAACCCTATCAGTCCATCTAATTTTCAACATTATTGTGTAGCACCACATCTCAAATGCTTTGATTCTCTTCTGTTCCGATGTTCCCACAGTCCACGATTCGCTACCATGCAATGCTCTGCTCCAAATGTACTTTCTCAGACATATCTTCCTCACATAATAACAGCAAACTTCTCTTGGCCAGGAATGCCATTTTTGCCAGTGTTAGTCTGCTTTTGATGTCCTCCTTGCTCTGTCGGTCATTGGTTACTTTGCTGCCTAGGTAACAGAATTCCGCAACTTCATTTAAATCGTGACCATCAATACTGATGTCAAGTTTCTCGCTGTCCTCATTACTGTTACTTCTCATTACTCTCGTCTTTCTTCGATTTACTCTCAGCCCATAATCTGCACTCATTTGACTGTTTATTCCATTCAGTAGCTAATGTAATTCTTCTTCCCTTTCACTCAGAATAACAATGTCATCAGTGAATCGTATCACTGATATCCTTTCACCTTGAATTTTAATTCTGAACCTTTCTTTTATTTCCATCACTGCTTCTTTGATGTACAAATTGAACAATAGGGGTGAAAGACTACATCCATGTCTTAGACCTGTTTTAATCCGAGCACTTTGTTCTTGGTCGTCCACTCCTATTAGTCTCTCTTGACTCTTGCATATACTGTATACTGCTTTGCGCCCTACAACCATAATCTAATATATTGCATATTTCTCGTGTCTCCCCATAGCTTACCTCTATGTTTCTCAGAATTTCGAACATCTTGCACCATTTTATATTGTGAAACGCTTCTTCCAGGTCCACAAATCCTGATTGTTCTTTAGTTTTTCTTCCATTATGAACCGCAATGTCAGACTTACCTCTCTGATGCCTTTACCTTTCCTAAAACCAAACTGATCGTCATCTTACACTACCTCAATTTTCTTTTCCATTCTTCTGTATCTTATTCTTGCCAGCAACTTGTCTAGCAGGATAGAGGGGATTAGGTTGTGGATAGGGGCCAAAAAAGGGTTGCTGTCAGTTGCACTCAACATACAAACTTTATTCATCAACACACAATATTACAACAAGGATGCAAAACATTTAAAACTTTAATCGACCTCCTTTGATTAACTTTAGATCGGCTGAAGGCCACACTCAAAATCCAAGACACAAGCTCCAAGCAAGAAATTGAAATACAGGGTTCTTCTGGAGGCTTCACCAAAGAATATTTTCTAAATCTTCAATCTAAACAGGCTGAAGGCCTTAGCAATTTAATTTTAATGAAACTTGGCTGGAGGCCGCATATTTAGCAATAAGAAGAATTTCAATCAAAGTCAGGAGACCTTATCTTAAAACATATTCGGCTGAAGGCCCCACATAAATTAATAACAATCTCATGCCCTAAGGGCAAGACAAGTACATTAATTTAAGGGATATTGACACTCGGCTGAAGGCCACACATCAACCAAATAACTAAATCCTAAAGGAACTTACTATGTAACACACAAGGAACGGCGCTCAAAAGTTTCCAAGGGTCGGCCTGGGATTGTAAAACAAACGCCCGTTAAGCTGATTGTGCGATAATTCTCGCACCTGTTAGCTTTTGCTGTCTTCGGAATTGTGTGGTTGATATTGTTCCGAAAGTCGAATGGTATGTCGCCAGACTCATACATTCTACACACCATCGTGAGTAGCCGTTTTGTTGCCTGTTCCCCCCCCCCCCCCCCCCCCATGACCTTGGAAGTTCTGATGGAATGTTATCTATTCCCTTTGTCTTATTTGATCTTACGTGCCCCAAAGCTCTCTTAAATTGTGATTCTAATACTGGATCGCCGGCCGCGGTGGCCGTGCGGTTCTAGGCGCTCCAGTCCGGAGCTGCGCTGCTGCTACGGTCGCAGGTTCGAATCCTGCCTCGGGCATGGGTGTGTGTGATGTCCTTAGGTTGGTTAGGTTTAAGTAGTTCTCAGTTCTAGGGGACTGATGACCACAGCAGTTGAGTCCCATAGTGCTCAGAGCCATTTTTTTCTAATACTGGATCCTCATCTATTCTAAATCGATTCATGTTTCTTCTTCTGCCACCTGAGACAAATCTTCCCCTCATACAGCCCTTCAATGTACTCTTTACACCTATCTGGTCTCTCCTCTGCATTTAACAGTGCCCGCATCTCGTGGTCGTGCGGTAGCGTTCTCGCTTCCCACGCCCGGGTTCCCCGGTTCGATTCCCGGCGGGGTCAGGGATTTTCTCTGCCTCGTGATGGCTGGGTGTTGTGTGCTGTCCTTAGGTTAGTTAGGTTTAAGTAGTTCTAAGTTCTAGGGGACTGATGACCATAGATGTTAAGTCCCATAGTGCTCAGAGCCATTTAACAGTGGAACTCCTGTTGCTCTCTCAGTGTTATCAGACTTGCTTTTAATTTCACCGAAAGTTGTTTTGACTTTCCTACATGCTGAGTCAGTCCTTCCGACAATCATTTCTTCTTCGATCTCTTCATATTTTCCACGTAGCCATTTCGTTTTAGCTTCCCTGCACTTCCCAATCATTTCATTTCTCAGCGACTTGTATTTCTGTAATCCTGAATTTCCCTGAACTTTTTTGTGCTTCCTTCTTTCATCGATCAACTGAAGTATTTCTTCTGCTACCCATGGTTTCTTAGCAGCTACCTTCTTTGTACCAATGTTTTTCTTTCCATCTGCTTTGATTGCTCTTTTTAGAGATGTCCATTCCTCTTCAACTGTACTGCTTACTGAAATATTCCTTATCATAGTATCTACATCGTTAGAGAACTTCAACCGTATCTCGTCATTCCTTAGTACATCTGTATCCAGCTTCCTTGCATACTGATTCTTCCTGACTAATCTCTTAAACTTCAGCCTACTCTTCATCACTATTACATTGTGATCTAAGTATACATTTGCTCCTGGGTACGCCTTAAAATCCAGTATCTAATTTCATAATATCTGTCTGACCATGATGTAATCTAAGTGAAATATTCCCGTATGACCCCGCATTTTCCAAGTATACCTCCTCCTCTTGTAATTTTTGAGAAGAGTATTTCCTATTACTAGCTGAAATTTATTACAGAATTCAATTATTCTCTCTTCTCTCTTATTCCTTGTCCCAAGCCTATATTTTCCTGGAACTTTTTCTTCTACTCCTTCTCCTACAACTGCATTCCAGTTTCCCATTACTATTAGAGTTTCGTTTCCCTTTAGGTACTGTATCACTCATTCAATATCCTCATATACTTTCTCTGTCTCTTCATCTTCAGCTTGGGACGTCATCATATATTCCTGAAGTATCGTTATCGATTTTGCTTTGCTGTCGATTCTAATAAAAACTGCCCTAGCACTGGACTGTTCACAATAACACACTTTCTGCCCTATCTTCCTATTCATAACGAATCTTACTCCTTTTATACCATTTTCTGCTTCTGTTGATATTACCCTATACTCATCTGGTCAGAAATCCTTGTCTTCTTTCCATTTCTCCTCACTGACTCATACTATACCTAGATTGAACCTATGCACTTCCCTTTTCAGATTTTCAAGCTTCCCTACCAAGTTCAAGCTTCTGACATTCCACGCCCCGACTCGTAGAACGTTATCCTTCCGTTGATTCTTCAATCTTTTTCTCATGGTCACCTCCTCCTTGGGAGTCCCCTCCCGGAGATCCGAACGGGGAACTATTCCGGAATCTTTTGCCAATGGAGAAATCTCCATGACACTTTTTCAATTCCTGGTCACACGTCCTGTGACTAACTTAATGTGTCTTTAATGCAGTGGTTTCCATTGCCATCTGCATCCTCATGCCGTTGATCATTGGTGACTCTTCCACCTTTGGGGTCAGTTTCCCATTCCAAGTACAAGACTGTGTCCTGAACCTCTGTCCGCTCCCCCGCCCTCTTTGAGAAGGGTGTTGGCAGAATAGGGGTGACTTCTTATGCCGGAAATCTTCGGCCGCAAATGCTGATTATTATTCAAAAATATAAAGGGTGGCTGGTTTCGAACCCGTGACCGATGACGTTTTAATTAATAACCACGGGCGCTGATCGGCAGAAACGTTTCTTTCTACTAAGGGAATAAGCAACACGGAAATTCCTTTGGCTCCTACATGTATTGGCTATTACTGCTTGCAGAACGCAGGCTGAGTAACGTCTTCCTATTACTCAGAAATAATGCTCTCGAAGACTGCGGTTAACTAGGCCCCCCTGCGATGGGCGGCTAGTTAAGTCAGTGTTGACAGGGAGCGGTGAACCCTGTCTTGCTGGAGGTGTGGCGCTGACCGTGATTTGCTTTGGCCCTCTGCTCAGCGCCTTCTTGATGCCGTTTCGAGGCCCTGGGATGGTCGGTGTGCAGTAGGTGCTTTGGGACTCCGGACCTGCCTGGGATGTTACAAGTAGTGTAATGGAACACGTTGTAAATAAACAAGCCGGCCGGTGTGGCCGAGCGGTGCTTGGCGCTACAGTCTGGAACCGCGCGACCGCTACGGTCGCAGGTTCGAATCCTGCCTCGGGCATGGATGTGTGTGATGTCCTTAGGTTAGTTCGATTTAAGTAGTTCTAAGTTCTAGGGACTGATGACCTCAGATGTTAAGTCCCATAGTACTCAGAGCCATTTGAACCATTTTGTAAATAAACAAACAACTGTGGCCACTAGAGTAAACGTATCCCAGTACAAAATTCAACTACATCAAATTTCCTACAGATAGGTCCTGCTCATTTTTTTTCTGTAGGACGAATATTTTTCGCGTAGAGAGCAAGAGAATATGAACATCACGCACGTGGTTTATGAAAACCAGATATCTATAGTGGCAGCTGAAACACACTGCATATAATGTAGATGGCTTTAATCCCACCTGCTCTTTTGTACTCGCCCTGAAATGCTGACCATTTGCATATCCAAACCTTTACTACACTTAAAGTCTGTTTGAAGCTTTCGGTACGCTGCCTCTATGGCGTTGCCATTTCAGTAGCTTTCAGTGTACCTACACTAGAAAGGCTAAACGAAAGTAGGTGTAGTCCAATGTGCTGTCCCACGCTATGTGACAGTAAACCACACGGAACTCATTTACTTGATCAATCCTCAGGTCGTGGCATTGACAATCGCGGTGCATCTGCGCCCTGAACACCACACTGACTTTCTGGGTGCCGAATGCAGGGAATGTAATCATGGCGTGCACGGAAGGTGTAACATATCTCTCCGGAATGGGCGAACGCCCCGCCATTCCTGGTAGCAGCTGCTCTGTTTGGTGCCTGTTGCGCTAATGGATACGGCCACCTGGAGGCCGTGGTGCAGCTGGCAAATAGCGAGCCGCACATACGGACAGCAGCACACGTGTCTGCACAGTGCAGTGTTTTGGGGTACCCACTGTACGTTCTTAGCTGCAAATGCTCGCTACGCGTAGCTTTCATTTGTATGCGCTCTGAAGTTGACTACCTCCGTTTGTGGCTAATCTGGGTCACTCTTCCGGTCAACATGGCCAGTACCGATTACATTAAGGAAGACAGGGGTCATAATGGGGAGATGCGATAAGCACCACTTAATAAATATATTTGTACAATTAATTATGAAACAAATGTGTTCAAATTGTGTTTCGTTTGTCACATTTGCAAAATAAACCTTTTTGCTATTAGGTAGTAAAAGCAGTGGCTCGTTTTTTTCAGGTTACTATCTCTTGCTGTAGGGGCCGTAATTTTGATATTTTTTTTAACCAGCAAGGTAAAACAGAGGCCACTACTACCACCACATCAAGTGGATTTAGTGCTGACGTACCCACATTGAGCCGTGAACAATTCCCAATTTATCAAAGGGGGACAATTGAAAATTATTAATACTATTATCAGTATCATGCGTGCAATGGTCGTGCCAAGCGCGCAATATTGAGTCTTTATCCTATCATTAAAGACGCGAGACCTGCACGACCTTATTGCAACTGTTATCATGAGAATAGTTCTGCATTATTCTACTGTTACGCTAAGGGTGTTTTCACGTAATGAAAGGGAGAATGTAAAGACTAAAGGACTCATTTATTTAACAGTTGAATATTGAACAATTGTACAATGAAATGGGCACAAGTTTTCAAGCTAGGGAGACCTAAATTCTGAGCCAAATTTTGCACGGGAGAACTGAAAGAGCTATTGCCGGACGAAGTGGAAAAGTGACCATGAAATTATACACTTTAGTGTCGCATTGCAAGCTACTGTGACTATCACATCGCGCACACTATGTCCAACTGTACACGAAAAACCCACAGTCATATAACCCGAGGAAATTGCGTAAACCGTAATTTAAGCAACGCACATCAGTAAAATGACCTATAAGGTTCCCTCAGGGCCGCAGGGCGCGAATCTACAGTGCACGTCGGCGCTCATGCTTACCGGAACTTCATCTTCTGGAACCAGCACCCCCAGCATCAGGCACGGTCACACTAGAACTGACTACTGCCCCCTTGTCCACTATCCACCCGCGGAGGGCGGTTGGCGCCCACCCGAGAAAAACGGGCGCGCACCTGAACTGGCCAATAAGAGGGCCAGAATGTCACAGGGAGGTGACCTCGCGACGTGAAAATCGAGCAGGAACAGCAGTTCCAAGGTCGGTAAGGCAGGTCGGGGAACGGAGGACAGGAGAAACCTTGGCCACTACTGGACTTTCCAATGACACCACGGGCTACCCTGGAGATCGGAAAAAGGATGGGAAACGGGAAGCCATCGTGGCTGCTAGGAAGACTGCTGCTCTCGCCCATAAATGAAGAAAATTCCTGGCCCCAAGCTCCTCTCACAGATCAGTGTCAGACAAACTGCAAACATCGTCAAATAAATTAGGCAACCCATAGAAATTATTAACAGAGTCTGAATTATTATATTACCGAATACCAGAATATGAAATACGAGCACTGAATGGTGCATGAAGTTCACGTCTTTCAGTAGGGCTGCTATCTTTGAATTAATTGATAGAGTTTCATCAGAGGAACTTGAGACATTACGGAGAATTACATTTAAGAGCCAAAAAAACCGTTACACCTGCATAATACCGTTTAGGGGCCCGACGAGTACACAGAAATGCCGCAACACGACGTGGCGTGGACACTGTCTGAAGTAGTACTGAAATGCCCTGCATAACCCGCAGGACAGGACTGATAGAATAAATTGTGGAAAGGGGCCAAAATAAGGGTCTGTCAGCTACACTTGAACATGTAACTTTTATTATTTGATCAAACATTAAAAGAGACCAAAAAAATTTTTTTAAACACATAGCTTTAATCTTTGGGACTTAATTACCGGCTGAAAGCCACTTTAATTTAAAAACGGCTGGAGGCAAATAACTTAAAACGCAAGCATAATCCGAAATTTAAAAGGCAAGCCTTACCTTAAGAAAGTTCTTTACTTAGGCTGATGTGAACAAGTTAAATTCAAAACGGCTGAAGGCCGAACACTCAAGACTCCAAAACATTATTTATTTTTTAAATACCAAAGTCCTTCCGTGAAACAGTTCTTTAATTTAGGATGGAGGCCTTAAGAGCAAACAACTGAAAGTCAAACCGGCTGAAGGTCAAAGACTTAAAAATTCAATAGGTTGAAGAAACAATGCAAATCGACTGAAGGCCGAAGACTTAAAAATTAATTTTTTTTAACGCCAAAGAGCTTACGTGAAACACTACCTTAAACTAGGCTGAAGGCCTTAAGAGTAAAGCAACTCTAATTTAAAACAGAAAACCGGCTAGAACCCATACAAGTACCAACAACAAGAACAAATTTAACAAAATAAGGCAGTACACACGAGGGCGCCCACATGTTCGAGCGTCGGCCTGTAATTCAAACAATAACCGTCGCTTAGGTGAGACAGGCAGTCGGGCCAACCGTTCACGTCCCCACAATCCAACCGACCGACAGTCTGAAGACCCACCGACAAGGTAACTTCCACTTCACCCGACCAGGGCACAACAGGGAGTTCGACGGAACAACATGGAAGATATTGGTGCCCACAACTAATCATACACGGAGCTGTCAAACTACACACCGTGCTCGGCAGCAACAACACGGTAAGGAAACTACACTGCCTGAAATTTACATCAACGCCCAGGCCAGGTAACCGGAACAAGGCAGAAGATTCCGCTGGTGCACTTCAATTCAAATAACAAAATACAGTGAAACTCCACCGTAGGGTGGCTAGGACCACTTGAAAACCACGTTGATGCTCGCAGGAATATCCAAACAGCCGACAACGAACTCCGAACGGCACACTGTGAACAGCCTTGACTTGCTGGTAGGTTAAATCAAAACTCAACTTACATGTCCGGGGTCGGTGAGCAACACAATTCGTAGCAATGGGAACAGCGCCACACTCTCCGAAACCGCGTAGAGACCGCCAACGGGCCCCGGCCAAATTACGCCCCGCCGAGAATTCCTCAATGCTCCACGCCAACCGACCGACTCCTCAGAGCCAGTACGCTGACAACATTTAAAATAATGTGTCAATCAAAATCGCACAAACTACACACAGTTTCACGAACACTTGCACGAAGAACTAGACAATGCTAACGGCAGTGACTGTACAATAACAGGGACCACGAACACTTGCACGAAGAACTAGACAACGGTAACGTCAGTGACTGTACAATAACTGCGACGAATCACGTGTCGGCACACACAGCCAACTCATAAGCGATCGCCGACGAAATACACGTCGTCCGGCAACACGACCGATCGACGACCAACCAAAGTCTCCCCACTCCAATTAAGTGTGTCGGCAACCGTCGGGCGAGTCATGTCGGTTCGGACCTCATTGCTGCCGCGCCCCGACTGAACTTGTGCCGCGTGCCAACTTCAACACTGCCAGATCCGAACTAACTAACAACACACACGACTTTGAAGTAACAGCAGTCCAGCAAAAATGTGGCAGGGCCTATATCGATAAGCGCTGATGCTATCGCTCACAGACAGGCAAGTCAGCAACTCAGTAACACTAGTAATTCAAATTTAACGTAACGAGGTGGCAGTACGGTAAAACAAGAAGTAAAATAAGAAATGGCACGAACACGAGCCACGCACGGCTCAATTACTGGAGGGAATGAAACCATGAATACTGCAGGGCTGTCCGTAAATCCGTAAGAGTACGAGGGGGAGCAGCAGAAATGTTTAAGCTCAGAAGATGTCCTGGAGCCACTGTGTAGTAATTCAGGATGCCTGGGGAGTCCCATTTCCTGCTGGAATTGCCCAAGTCCCTCGGAATGCACGACGAACGTGAACGGATGCAGGTGATCATAAAGGTTGATTTCATATGTGTCACCTGTCGGAGTCGTATCTAGACGTATCAGGGGTCCCATACCACTCCAATTGGACACGCTCCACTCCATCGCAGAGCCTCCACCAGCTTCAATAGTCCCCCACTGACATGTGGAGCATATGGATTCGTGCGGTTGTCTCTGTATCCGCACAGATCCATCTGCTCAATACAATTTGAAACAAGACTCGTCCAACAAGGCAACATGTTTCCAGTCATCAACAGTCCATTGTCGGTGTTGACGGGCCCAGGCGGGGCGTAAATCTTTGTGTCGCGTTCGAGCAAAATGGCTCTGAGCACTATGGGACTCAACTGCTGAGGTCATTAGTCCACTATACCTTAGAACTACACTCCTGGAAATTGAAATAAGAACACCGTGAGTTCGTTGTCCCAGGAAGGGGAAACTTTATTGACACATTCCTGGGGTCAGATACATCACATGATCACACTGACAGAACCACAGGCACATAGACACAGGCAACAGAGCATGCACAACGTCGGCACTAGTACAGTGTATATCCACCTTTCGCAGCAATGCAGGCTGCTATTCTCCCATGGAGACGATCGTAGAGATGCTGAATGTAGTCCTGTGGAACGGCTTGCCATGCCATTTCCACCTGGCGCCTCAGTTGGACCAGCGTTCGTGCTGGACGTGCAGACCGCGTGAGACGACGCTTCATCCAGTCCCAAACTTGCTCAATGGGGGACAGATCCGGAGATCTTGCTGGCCAGGGTAGTTGACTTACACCTTCTAGAGAACGTTGGGTGGCACGGGATACATGCGGACGTGCATTGTCCTGTTGGAACAGCAAGATCCCTTGCCGGTCTAGGAATGGTAGAACGATGGGTTCGATGACGGTTTGGATGTACCGTGCACTATTCAGTCTCCCCTCGACGATCACCAGTGGTGTACGGCCAGTATAGGAGATCGCTCCCCACACCATGATGCCGGGTGTTGGCCCTGTGTGCCTCGGTCGTATGCAGTCCTGATTGTGGCGCTCACCTGCACGGCGCCAAACACGCATACGACCATCATTGGCACCAAGGCAGAAGCGACTCTCATCGCTGAAGACGACACGTCTCCATTCGTCCCTCCATTCACGCCTGTCGCGACACCACTGGAGGCGGGCTGCACGATGTTGGGGCGTGAGCGGAAGACGGCCTAACGGTGTGCGGGACCGTAGCCCAGCTTCATGGAGACGGTTGCGAATGGTCCTCGCCGATACCCCAGGAGCAACAGTGTCCCTAATTTGCTGGGAAGTGGCGGTGCGGTCCCCTACGGCACTGCGTAGAATCCTACGGTCTTGGCGTGCATCCGTGCGTCGCTGCGGTCCGGTCTCAGGTCGACGGGCACGTGCACCTGCCGCCGACCACTGGCGACAACATCGATGTACTGTGGAGACCTCACGCCCCACGTGTTGAGCAATTCGGCGGTACGTCCACCCGGCCTCCCGCATGCCCACTATACGCCCTCGCTCAAAGTCCGTCAACTGCACATACGGTTCACGTCCACGCTGTCGCGGCATGCTACCAGTGTTAAAGACTGCGATGGAGCTCCGTATGCCACGGCAAACTGGCTGACACTGACGGCGGCGGTGCACAAATGCTGCGCAGCTAGCGCCATTCGACGGCCAACACCGCGGTTCCTGGTGTGTCCGCTGTGCCGTGCGTGTGATCATTGCTTGTACAGCCCTCTCGCAGTGTCCGGTGCAAGTATGGTGGGTCTGACACACCGGTATCAATGTGTCCCTTTTTCCATTTCCAGGAGTGTAGTTAAACCTAACTAACCTAAGGACATCACAAACATCCATGCCCGAGGCAGGATTCGAACCTGCGACCGTAACGGTCTTGCGGTTCCAGACTGCAGCGCCTTTAACCGCACGGCCACTCGCGTTCGAGCAGTTACCAAGTGTACAGAAATGGGCCTTTGGATGCCAAAGCCTGTGTCGATGATGTTTCGTTGAATGATTCGCACGCTGTCACTTGTTGATGGCCCATCATTGAAATCTGCAGCAATATGCTGAAAGGTTGAAGTATTCTCTTCAGTCATCCTTGGTTTCGTTCTTGCAGGACCTTTTTCATGTCGCAGCGATGTCGGAGATTTGTAGTTTTACGAGATTCCTGATATTCACGGTACAGTCGTGAAACTGTCGTACGGGAAAATCTCCACTTCATCGCCACCTCGGAGATGCTGTGTCCCACCGCTCGTGCGCCTACTATAACACCAAGTTCTAATTCACTTAAATCTCGATAACCTGCCGTTGTAGCAGCAGTGACCAGTCTAACAACAGCGTCACACACTTTTCGTCTCATATAGGCGCTGCCAACTGCAGAACCGTATTCTGCCTGTTTACGTATCTCTCTATTTAAATATGCATGCCTAAACTAGTTTCTCTGGCGCTTCAGTGTATATTAAATCTGTCACTGATGATGTTTTTCTTTTATTTAATGCAGTATTTTTCGTGTACAGCTGTTACTTCCCCAGATTCCTGTTCCAGTCCGCGAACTGTGCTCAGGGAGAACATCATATGAGATCATATCTCTCTCATGTTACATCCATAGTTTACGCAGTGAGATTTATTTATGAGGAAGTAAATTGTTAATTAAATACAGTTGGAGCGTACGCTCTCGGAATGATAACAGAAAACCACTATGTGATGATAATGCCTTTCTTACCGCATCTACCACTCGAATGGGATGGGCTTCTCTTCTCCGCGATGCTTTCGCGCATGCTAGTCGACTAACATTATTAATCACAGGAATTTCAATACCTCTCCATAGATTTTCTTCTTTTCCAGTTTTGCTACTGCCTTTGATTCACATCCGTATTATTCTGTGCTGCAGACAAACATTCTTCGAAATTTCTTTCGAAAATAAAGACCTAAATTTGATAATAGTGGAGTTCTATTGACGAGGAGTCTTGCGTATTTCCTAGTGTTATAGTCGCTTGTCAAAACCTTAACATGTTATTTTCTAAGATGGCAGAATTCCTTAACTTCTTCTACTACGCGGTTCCCTATTTTTATGTTAATTTAGACAAAAATTGCATCGCTGTTACTTCATACTTCTTCCTTTATTCGGTTTACTCTCAACATGCCGGCCGCGGTGGTCTCGCGGTTCTAGGCACGCAGTCCGGAACCGCGCGACTGCTACGGTCGCAGGTTCGAATTCTGCCTCGGGCATGGATGTGTGTGATGTCCTTAGGTTAGTTAGGTTTAAGTAGTTCTAAGTTCTAGGGGACTGATGACCACAGCTGTTAAGTCCCATAGTGCTCAGAGCCATTTGAACCATTTTTTTACTCTCAAGAGGTATACGTTTCCAATAGACAATTCGTCCGATACAAAAGCTCCAGTAAATCTTCCTCACATTAAGTAGGGATAACAACGTTATACGAAATCTGCTTTACTCATATCATTTTGCCTGAGTTTTAACTCCCCCTCCTCTATCACTTACTTCATAATCTCTGCAACGTATAAGTTGAACAGTAGAGAGAAAATACTGCATCCGTGGCTTACGACTTTATTGTATCCCCTTTGTTCCTGTACACGTTGTGTATCTAGAGCGAATATTTCTTTTCCTCATGACACAACTTCTCGCTTTCGGACACTTTCTTTATACGCCGACAGAGGTATCAAAGGATCTTCATTTTTATAATTAGTTACTGATATTATCATGCTGAACGGGGGAAGTGCCTCTCTGGTGCCCTCGCATTTTCTTACGACCAAATGGATCGTCATCTAGTAGATCCTCGACGTCATTTAGTAGTCTTTCATAAGTTATTGAGACCAACAACTCGGATGCCTGAGATGTGATGCTGATAGTACGATAATTCTCGGGCTTATCTGTCTTCTATTTTCGGGTCTGTGTGGATGATAAACTACACACATCAATAAAAGTTTTGCATAATCTCGGTTCCAAGAGTTCCAGAACCTTATAGAAAATTGGAATATAGATCAGCATAAACATCGTTTCCACCGTTTTTATTGCTCATGAAAACCACACATCGCACATTGCACCACCATACAGCGAGCCCTTCAGTGGTGGTGGTCCAGATTGCTGTATACACCGGTACCTGTAATACCCAGTAGCACGTCCTCTTGCATTGATGCATGCCTGTATTCGTCGAGGCATATTATTTACAAGTTCATCAAGGCACTTTTGGTCCAGATTGTCCCACTCCTCAACGACGATTAGGCGTAGATCCCTCAGAGTGGTTAGTGGATCACATCGTCCATAAACAGACCTTTTCAATCCATCCCAGGCGTGTTCGATATGGTCCATGTCTGGAGAACATGCAGGCTACTCTAGTGGAGCTATGTCGTTATCCTGAAGGAAGTCATTCACAAGATGTGCACGATGGGGACGCGAATTGTCATCCATGAAGACGAGTGCCTCACCAATATGCTGCCGATATGGATGCACTATCGGTCGGAGGATGGCATTCACGCATAGTACAGCCGTTACAGCTCCTTCCATGACCACTAGCGGCGTACGTCGGCCCCACATAATACCACCCCAAAACTGCAGGGAACCTCCACCTTGCTGCTGCAATCGCTGGACAGTGTGTCCAAGGCGATCAGCCTGACCGGGTTGCCTCCAACCACGTCTCCGACGATTGTCTGGTTGAAGGCATATGCGACACTCGTCAGTGAAGAGAAAGCGATGCCCATCCTGAGCGGTCCATTCGGCATGTTGTTGGGCCCACCTTTACCGCGCTGCGTGGTGTCGTGGCTGCAAAGATGGACCTCGCCATGGATGTCGAGAGCGAAGTTGCGCACTGTTTGAGTCGTAACACGACGTCCTGGGGCTCACGAAATGCATTATTCAACATGGTGGCATAGCTGTCAGGTTTTCTCCGAGGCATCATCCACCGCAATAGCACCCCTCGGGCGGCCTGAGCGACGCATGTCATGGAATGTTCCTGTCTCTCCGTATCTCCTCCATTTCCGAAATACATTGCTTTGGTTCACTCCGAGACGTATGGACACTACCCTTGTTGAGAGCCCTCCTGGCACAAAGTAGCAATGCGCACGCGATCGAACCATTGTACTGACCATCTAGGCATGGTTGAACTACAGAAAACACGAGCCTTGTACCTCCTTTCTGGTGGAAAGACTGGAACTGATCGGCTGTCGGACCCCCTCGTTCTATTATGTGCTGGTCATACATGGTTGTTTACATATTTGGGTGGAATTTCAGTTATATGAAACAGTGGTGAGGCACGCATTTTTTTCGTCCCGCGGTCTGTTCCTTACGGCCTTATCTCAGATTCCTTTAAAAACAAAGTTCTCTCTCGCTCTCTCTCTCTCTCTCTCTCTCTCTCTCTCTCTCTCTCTCACACACACACACACTGGCAAAGCCCTGCTACATCACAAGGTGTTAACGGCCTGGCTGCTCTGTTTGACATAGGCCTCGGTCGCCGTGTTTCCCACGCCCTGCGCATTGTCAGACGCTCTATGCACGCGTTGATAAGCTGCCGGCGCTAAGTACAGTGTTAACCAGCTCCCTGCACGGTGATTTAGGCGCGCGGTGTTGCACAAACTGTTTGCGCGTGTTGATCCGGTAGCGGCGGATACCCGCTATCAGCTCGCGAGCCGACTTGCACTATCGCTTAAGTACCGCCCACAGTAGGCGATAACGAGCCCCGTAACAATGTGTACCAAACAAGCCACCCCACCTCCCCCCTCCCCCTCCCGCGTTTTCCTGTGCTCACAGCGACGTAATTAACACCGCCAACGGCTCTCTGTTCCTCTGTTACGCCCGGGTCATTTAACTCTTTCAAGGGGAAATCTTGATTGTCGGCCAACTACACGACGATGGAGATACTCCTGCGACAGGTTACTGAAAGATATGTGAGGATCGGTCAAACGACGAAGAATTTGATTTTCGGGACGATAAATACACCGGAGGGTCATTTCTGACATTGCGTTTGATAATAGAAACAGGAGGAGAAGTTGAGGCACGTAGCGGAGATCAGGGGAATAACGACGTGCCAGGCAATACCGCCACCGATGATTTCTCTGTTGAGATGCTTTACAGTCAACCCTGCAGCTGTGACGGTAAGTCACATAAGTGGACATTTGGAGAAAGGGAAAGGAAGTTTTTGTTGTGCGACTTGTGGATTATAAATTATTTCAAAACTGTATATGTGTGCGCTATGTATAAGAAAGATGAAAAAAGTTAAATTATACCACCAAAAATCACAAACATCAATGTGATATAAAAGTAAAACAACATTCTTTTTATCTGTGTAATGAAAATTAACATGACCAGAGACGATTGCTTTATTGAAAGCTCTCCTGTTTTGTTTCGTCTAGCGGTAGGCCGCCATTGTAGTGCTGTCTGATAATTAACGTAAGTTGTATCTGTATTTTGGAAAAATACAATATAAATTGTTATTGGAAAGTGTGTATTATTCACTTACTTGTCACTTCTCATGATTGCAACCATTAATTATAATTAACAAAGTTTTTACAGAACTTCGTAGTGCAGAGAGCTCATCTCCCCTAGCAGGATTTAGTCGGCCATTACGCTGACGATTCATGTTATTAAACGTAAATGCGAGTGACTTCTCAAATGGTTCAAATGGCTCTGAGCACTATGGGACTCAACTGCTGAGGTCATTAGTCCCCTAGAACTTAGAACTAGTTAAACCTAACGACATCACACACATCCATGGCCGAGGCAGGATTCGAACCCGCGACCGTAGCGGTCTCGTGGTTCCAGACTGCAGCGCCAGAACCACGCGGCCACTTCGGCCGGCTGACTTCTCAATTTTGATCTTTCATTGATTTCAAAGTTAAAGACATTAGTGATAGATTTCAATTACCAAAATTCACAGCACTGAAGGAGTTCAGTATGTTTCATTTTGGCTGCCTAACGGCAGATGAGATTCTCTCCAGTTTTGCCTTGCAAACAATTAACAAGAAATATTGAAAATCATTACATTCCGCAATATCTCAGTTAGTTTTAGTGTAGTTTGGTACATAAATAACCAGTAGTCCCTGAAACCCATATTAATAATTACGGTTTGCGTAAGTATACGCAGATTTTCTTTTCTAAATAGCAGCGCTGACGCGAACTATTTGTTAGAAGGCGGTGAGTCGAGCGTTGTGTTTAAAAAATATTATATCACACGTACTTCGGGGCAGCCGATGTCCTTACGAGTGTTATCGCGGTATAAGTTAACAAAAAGTCTCATGCTAGCCCACAATATTTAAAGCCAGCCCGTCCCAAATTATAAAATATTATTATAAAAATAAAAATATATAATTAACCCGTGATAAAGTGCCTCCACACTCACACACACACACATATATATATATATATATATATATATATATATATATATACACTTATACCGTGATACAGCGTAGTATCCCACGCCCGGGTTCCCGGGTTCGATTCCCGGCGGGGTCAGGGATTTTCTCTGCCTCGTGATGACTGGGTGTTGTGTGATATCCTTAGGTTAGTTAGGTTTAAGTAGTTCTGAGTTCTAGGGGACTCATGACCATAGATGTTGAGTCCCATAGTGCTCATAGGCATTTGAACCATTTTTTGTACAGCGTAGTAGATGATAACAAAAATAGACGGCAGAGGAGCCGCATTCTTGTAAATGGCAGCCTTATAGTGGCACTAAAAATTGATTTTTATTGAATTTCTATGTTTTTCGTTTATAATTACATGGAATAACGTTTCAGTACATTTTTAATAATAATAAATATAAGTAGGAGTACATTTTCTAGTGTGTCTTTTAAAACGGGCTTTGTAGCTTTCCGAGCATTGAGAAAGCTATGAAAGTCTGGTCACTGCCATAATGCTTGACCGGCGCAATTTCGACAGACGAAGACAGGGCAGTGTCGCAAGGTTGTCCATATTTCCCCATGCAACTGCCACGATATATAATGTCCACGTATTGCCGTTGTCAAATGTATACTAATCCACTGTGTTTTTGCCACTTTCTTGAAACTTCAGCCGGCCAGAGCGGCCGAGTGGTTCTAGGCTCTTCAGTCTGGAACCGCACGACCGCTACGGTCGGAGGTTCGAATCCTGTCTCGGGCATGGATGTGTGTGATGTCTTTAGGTTAGTTAGGTTTAAGTAAGTTCTAGGGGACTGATGACTTCAGATGTTAAGTCCCATAGTGCTCAGAGCCATTTGAACCATTTTTGAAACTTCACGTTAAATTTTCGTGAGGAATAAAGGAAGAAAGTACGATCACACAGCATCATCTTCTGTGTGAATTATGACTCTGTAAGTACTGCATGTTATACCATGGCTTGTTTCCAACAAACGCTCCGATTTTTGATGAATAATATCTGTTTTATGGTAGCAGTGGATTTCCTGGTCATAATTGTCTATTACATGATGTTGTTCCCTCAAGTATTTACGATTCTGCAGTTTTTAGAGTCGTTAACCTGCAAACACGAGACTGTTCGTATGCAGAGTTCAAAAGATAAATGACTGTGCCGAGTGGTACAACATACAGTTCTCTGAATTTTAAAATCATTTCTATTTCGGTTATGTCTCTTCGAGTTGACGCACTTTCCTTACTCGTGACGCTTCTGAGAAGGACGTGGTAATGACAGTGATAAGGGAACTTGACTCTGACATTCTACAGTCTCCTCATTTTCGCAGGAAATTCGCGCCGCACCTCCTGCGGTCTTTCTTCAGCTGCCGCTGGTTGCGCCACAGGAGCTATATCTGGGTCCCGCGCTACTGTTTGTTTTCTCGTTGTTCGCCTGCTGAATGCCACACTAGGTCGTTAGCACACGAAATTATTGCAAGGTGAAATTCTTAGCAGCAGCAGCGCTACCTCTAATCTCTCGTTAACGTCGCCGCCAGGCGACATTTATGCTGGCGGCTGTGTCGCCCGTGGCGTTATTTCTCCCCTGTGTATCCCCCGGCGGTATTCAGATCGCCTCTGCTTGTTAACATCCTCGCTCGAAATAGCACGGCCAGCTTCTTCTGTAGCGCCGTGTCACCGCGCGTAAAAAGCCAAGGACGGAATACCCATGGAACGGAAACTCAGGTGCAACTTAATCCAGAGCCTGTCAACCTCGCTACGAGGTTCCCGCCAACTCCAACGCGGAGGCCCCACAGTTTGACCTGCCCCGCCGCCCGCCACTCTGGTCCCGTGTTTACCACGCCGTAGTCGGATTTCTGTCTGGACGGCAAAATACGGCCAAACTGAGGTGTTCGGGCGGCGACGTTGTTGAATGCCAGCGGCAACAGTGGCGACGTATTTTAAGGGGCGGTACGTTTGACACTGGCAAAATCGCTGTCAGCAGTCCTATAGCAGTCTCTCACACAGTGTGCTCTGGTAGCAGCATAGGGTATTCATGTCTATGGAGCGAGCATAGATTACTTCGCGTGTTCTCAGTATAAAATTAGGTAAGTCACGTGGCTTCTGGACGATACTATGCGGGTATAAGGCTTCCATTCAGTCCTCTGTTGACCAGACTGATGCGGCAGTTAAAGATAACAAACGAAATCCGAAGTTTTAAATTTCACATCCAAAAAATCTTTCACACAGGAGAACCGTACACACATACCATCAGCTGACCATAGGACAGACTCTCGTACGGACGACATAGTAATAAGCATACCTGGCGTAGAAAGACAGCTGATGGATTTGAATGCATCACTTGGTCCGGATGGAATCCCAGTTCGAGTTTGCAAAGAGTATTCTACGACACCAGATGTTAAGTCACGTAGTGCTTAGAGCCACTTGAATCTTACCTAGCTTGCATTTGTCTTGAATCTCTCACTCAGGGCTAAGTCCCAAACGATTGTAAAAAAGCGCAGCAGAGTCCAGTATACAAGAAAGGTAAATGCTGCAGAATCCTTAACATATAATAAACTTCCTTGAGACTTGTGCTTATGTGCACAAATCAGCATGGGTTTGGAAAGCGTCGCTCGAGCGAAACTCAGGTTCTCCTTTTCTTACATAATATACTGAGAACTGTGGATGAAGGGCAACAGGCAGATTCCATATTTCTAGATTTCCGGAAAGCATTTGACACGGTGCCCCATTGCAGGCTGTTAACGAAGGTACGAGCATAGGGAATAAGTTCACAGATTTGTGAGTGGCTCGAAGACTTCTTAAGTAATAGAACCCAGTATGCTTTTCCCGACGGTGAATGTTCATCAGAGACAAAGGTATTGTCAAGAGTGCCCCAGGGAAGTATGATACGACCGCTATTGTTCCCAACGTACATAAATGATTTGGTGGAGAGAGCGGACAGCAGTTTGCAGTTGTTTGCTGATAATACCGTGGTATACCGTAAGGTGTCGACGTTGAGTGACTGTAGGAAGCTAGGAGACGACTTAGACAATATTTCCAGTTGGTGTCAAGAATGGCAGCTTGCCCTAAATATGGAAAAATGTAAATTAATACGGATCAGTAGGAAGATCAAACCTGTAATTTTCGAATACAGTATTACTAAAGTCCTGCTTGACTCAGTCAAGTCGATTAAATATCTGGGCATAACGTTGCAAAGCCGTATGATGTGGAACGAGCATATGGGAATTGAGGTAGGGAAGGCGAATGGTCGGCTTCTGTGTATTGGGAGAAGTTTAGGAAAGTGTGGTTCATCTGTAAAGGAGACCGCATATAGGACGCTGGTTCCATTTGTTCTTGACTGCTGCTCGAGTGTTTGGGATCCGTACCACGTCGGATTAAAAGAAGACATCGAAGTAATTCAGAGACGGGCTGCTAGCTTTCTTACTGGTAGATTCGAACAACACGTAAGTGTTACGAAGATGCTTCGAGAAACGTGGGAATCATTGGAGGCAAGGTGACGTTCTTTTCGAAAAAAACACTATTGAAGAATTTTAATGAATGGAAATTTGAAACTGATTGCCGGACGATTCTACTGCCGCCGACATACCTTGTCCGTAAGGGCCACGAAGATAAGATACGAGAAATTAGGGCTCATACGGAGGCACATGGGCAGTGGTTTTCTCCTCGGCCTATTTGGAGTGGAACAGGAAAGTAAATGACAGATGATGGTACACACTACATCTACATCTACATCCATACTCCGCAAGCCACCTGACGGTGTGCAGCGGAGGGTACCCTGAGTACCTCTATCTGTTCTCCCTTCTATTCCAGTCTCGTATTGTTCGTGGAAAGAAGGATTGTCGGTATGCTTCTGTGTTGGCTCTAATCTCTCTGATTTTATCCTCATGGTCTCTTCGCGAGATATACGTAGGAGGGAGCAATATACTGCTTGACTCTTCGATGAAGGTATGTTCTCGAAACTTTAACAAAAGCCCGTACCGAGCTACTGAGCGTCTCTCTTGCAGAGTTTCCACTGGAGTTTATCTATCATCTCCGTAACAGTTTTGCGATTACTAAATGATCCTGTAACGAAGCGGGCTGCTCTCCGTTGGATCTTCTCTATCTCTTCTATCAACCCTATCTGGCACGGATCCCACACTGCTGGGCAGTATTCAAGCAGTGGGCGAACAAGCGTACTGTAACCTACTTTCTTTGTTTTCGGATTGCATTTCCTTAGGAGTCTTCCAATGAATCTCAGTCTGGCATCTGCTTTACCGACGATCAACTTTATATGATCATTCCATTTTGAATCTGTAGTGACGTAACGAGACTGTTACGCCACTTGAAGTAGCCGGTAGGATAGGCACGCGTGCACACACGCCGACGGGCGTCAAGTCTGGAACAGGCTACGTAATTAATGCTATGAAGAAAAGTACGTAGCTGGATTAATACTTATCTTTAATCAATCATTGTGGTACATCGCTCTTGACTATACACAGGAGACTTTAATTACAATCACTGTAAGGCTAATGGCGCCTTGCTAGTTCGTAGCCATTAACTTAGCTGAAGGCTATTCTGTCTCTCGGCTAATGAGAGAGAAAGGCTTCGTACATCTAGTCGCTAGCTAGGTCGTCCGTACAACTGGGGCGAGTGCTTGTTCGTATCACGAGACCTGCCTTGTGGTGGCGCTAGGTCTGCGATTACACAGTGGCGACACGCGGGTCCGACATGTACTAAATGGACCGCGGCCGATTTAATCTACCACCTAGCAAGTGTGGTGTCTGGCGGTGACACCACAGAATCACTCTTAGTGCGTACTCCCAGATAATTTATGGAATTAACTGCTTCCAGTTGCTGACCTGCTATTTTGTAGCTAAATGCTAAGGGGTCTATCTTTCTATGTATTCGCAGCACATTACACTTGTCTACATTGAGATTCAATTGCCATTCCCTGCACCATGCGTCAATTTGCTGCAGATCCTCCTGCATTTCAGTGCAATTTTCCATTGTTACAACCTCTCGATACACCACAGCATCATCTGCAAAAAGCCACAGTGAACTTCCGATGTCATCCACAAGGTCATTTATGTGTATTGTGAATAGCAACGGTCCTATGAAGCTCCCCTGCGGCACACCTGAAATCACTCTACTTCGGAAGACTTCTCTCCATTGAGAATGACATGCTGCGTTCTGTTATCTAGGAACTCTTCTATCCAATCACACAATTGGTCTGACAGTCCATATGCTCTTACGAGGTGCATTCAAGTTCTAAGGCCTCTAATTTTTTTTCTCTGGACTGGAAAGAGATAGAAACATGTGCATTGTTTTAAAATGAGGCCGCGTTCATTGTCAATACGTCCCAGAGATGGCAGCACCGTACGGCAGATGGAATTTTACCGCCAGCGGCGAGAATGAGAACTGTTTTAAATACTTAAAATGGCGACGTTTTCCTTACTTGAACAGCGTGCAATCATTCGTTTTCTGAATTCGTGTGGTGTGAAACCAATTGAAATTCATCGACAGTTGAAGGAGACATGTGGTGATGGAGTTATGGATGTGTCGAAAGTGCGTTCGTGGGTGCAACAGTTAAATGAGGGCAGAACATAGTGTGAGAACAAACCAAAACAACCTCGGACTCGCACAAGCCGATCTAACGACATGATCGAGAAAGTGGAGAGAATTGTTTTGGGGGATCGCCGAACGACTGTTGAACAGATCGCCTCCAGAGTTGGCATTTCTGTGGGTTCTGTGCACACAATGCTGCATGACGACCTGAAAATGCGAAAAGTGTCATCCAGGTGGGTGCCACGAATGCTGACGGACGACCACGTGGCTGCCCGTGTGGCATGTTGCCAAGCAATGTTGACGTGCAACGACAGCATGAATGGGACTTTCTTTTCATCGGTTGTGACAATGGATGAGACGTGGATTCCATTTTTCAATCCAGAAACAAAGCGCCAGTCAGCTCAATGGAAGCACACAGATTCACCGCCACCAAAAAAATTTCGAGTAACCGCTAGTGATGAAAAAATGATGGTGTCTATGTTCTGGGACAGAGAGGGCGTAATCCTCACCCATTGCGTTCCAAAGGGCACTACGGTAACAGGTGCATCCTACGAAAATGTTTTGAAGAACAAATTCCTTCCTGCACTGCACAAAAACGTCCGGGAAGGGCTGCGCGTGTGCTGTTTCACCAAGACAACGCACCCGCACATCGAGCTAACGTTACGCAACAGTTTCTTCGTGATAACAACTTTGAAGTGATTCCTCATGCTTCCTACTCACCTGACCTGGCTCCTAGTGACTTTTGGCTTTTTCCAACAATGAAAGACACTCTCCGTGGCCGCACATTCACCAGCCGTGCTGCTATTGCCTCAGCGATTATCCAGTGCTCAAAACAGACTCCTAAAGAAGCCTTCGCCGCTGCCATGGAATCATGGCGTCAGCGTTGTGAAAAATGTGTACGTCTGCAGGGCTATTACGTCGAGAAGTAACGCCAGTCTCATCGATTTCGGGTGAGTAGTTAATTAGAAAGAAAATCGGAGGCCTTAGAACTTGAATGCACCTCGTACTTTGATCATTAAACGACTGTGGGGAACTGTATCGAACGCCTTGCGGAAGTCAAGAAACACGACATCTACCTGTGAACCCGTGTCTATGGCCCTCTGAGTCTCGTGGACGAATAGCGCGAGCTGGGTTTCACATGACCGTCTTTTCCGAAAACCATGCTGATTTCTACAAAGTAGATTTCTAGTCTCCAGAAAAGTCATTATACTCGAACATAATACGTGTTCCAAAATTCTACAACTGATCAACGTTAGAGATATAAGTCTATAGTTCTGCACATCTGTTCGACGTCCCTTCTTGAAAACGGGGATAACCTGTGCCCTTTTCCAATCCTTTGGAACGCTACGCTCTTCTAGAGACCTACGGTACACCGCTGCAAGAAGGGGGCAAGTTCCTTCGCGTACTCTGTGTAAAATCGAACTGGAATCCCATCAGGTCCAGCGGCCTTTCCTCTTTTGAGCGATTTTAATCTGTCGTCTATTTCGACATCTATCGTTTTGTCATCTGTGCAATAATCTAGAGAAGGAACTACAGTGCAGTCTTCCTCTGTGAAACAGCTTTGGAAAAAGAGGATGACAGACTAAAGGCCGAAATACTAAATGTCTGTTTCAGTACCATTTTAGTCACAGAGTGTCTGGACATTTTGTTTTGATCCACCTACCGCTTTGACATGATACCAAATTTTCTTAGGATTTTCTGCCAAGTCAATACATAGAACGTTACTTTCGAATTCATTGAACGCCTCTCGCATAGCCCTCCTCACACTACATTTCACTTCGCGTAATTTTTGTTTGTCTGCAAAGCTTTGGCTATGTTTATGTTTGCTGTGAAGTTCCCTTTGCTTCCGCAGCAGTTTTCTAACTCGTTTGTACCACGGTGGCTCTTTTCCATCTCTTACGATCTTCCTTGGCACATACTCATCTAACGCATATTGTACGATGATTTTGAACTTTGTCCACTGATCCTCAACACTATCTGTACTTGAGACAAAACTTTTATGTTGAGCCGTCAGGTACTCTGTAATCTGCTTTTTGTCACTTTTGCTAAACAGAAAAATCTTCCTACCTTTTTTAATATTTCTATTTACGGCTGAAATCATCGATGCCGTAACCGCTTTATGATCGCTGATTCCCTGTTCTGCATTAACTGTTTCAAATAGCTCGGGTCTGTTTGTCACCAGAAGGTCTAATATGCTATCGCCACGAGTCGGTTCTCTGTTTAACTGCTCAAGGTAGTTTTCAGATAAAGCTCTTAAGAAAATTTAACTGTATTCTTTGTCCCTGCCACGCGTTATGAACGTTTGAGTCTCTCAGTGTATATCCGGCAAATTAAAATCTCCACCCAGAACTATAACATGGTGGGGAAATCTACTCGAAATATTTTGCGGAGTATATATGTAGACGTGGATGCAAATATAGATGTAGAAGCTGCTTGTCTACATTTTGTGGTAATAGGAAAAACTGAATACTACACGCATTCCCCTTGTGTTATACACATTTCTTCACGTTTGGGTATTAGTAATAGCTATGGTGCATTGTTGTTGCATCAGATGTAGAAAGAACTATTTGAAAGGAGGACCACTTATATTTAATTGGTATGTGCAACAAATGGATGATTGTTAATGTCATATTGATATCAGGCACTTTATTGTCGGAAAAATATCGAAACACGGCATTACGATGTCTTGTATTGTAGCGTTAACTTCTGCGGCTTTTTGAACGTATGCTTACGAGACAAGTGCTACACAAATTTGTAAGTGTGTCTGAGTAAACTACGAATCAACGTCTACATAGTCGTGCTACGTTCATATGATGATAATATTTTACCCACCTGAATAATTTCCTCCAAATTATGCACCTTCTCAAACCACTGTGTGCATCCAAATACCTCTGGATGAGACGGTTTCATACATGCTGTGGTTTTGGCATTCTAGTTTCCTGACAGATGAGCAAAGACTCAAAAACTGAAAATATTAGTGGATAAACTGGTGGTCTGATTAGCTTATTTCATTTAACAAAGATTTGACAACATGAAAATGTACAATAGAAAACGTAAAAATATATTTTTCGATTACACATCTTCCCGTAACCGAAAAAAACGCAAATAAAGAGTTACCTGAGCAACGATAGTGTGGCGGAAAAACATATGACGCTTGCTCCTCACTTCTTTAATTTGAAATCTTTCAGCTAACTTCGTGTCAAAAAGCTAAAAGATGCCTATAGAACACGCATACAGTTTCAAGGTAGTTCTGAAGGTGATCCGTGTATATCAGCGAAGTAATAAAAGAAGGGCTAAAACGAGCCGTCCCAAAACACTTGATTGGAGCTGCAGGACATTTTGCTGTGAGGATTCTCGTTCTGCGCATCCGGATGCTCACTCCATACAGATGTATTACACTGTGAGTAGCAACTTTGGTTATATCACAAGCAGTGTTACCAACGCTGAAGCACAATTTCCCTCTATAGCGTATTTGAAATCTGCCTAAAGCGGGCTAGAATTCCTTACATAATTTACCAAACTAAATGGCTGTTCTGGCAGTATTTGTATCTTTTTTCTGGTGGTGGTGGTGGGGCGGGGGGACCGCATGGGGAGGGTGTTTGGTGCCATTTAAATAACTGTTAACACTTTAGGCGGCGCGCTGTGAATTGCAATTTTTTCAGAAACTGTCACGATCTGCCACTGTTTTTGAATCATTACACAGAATTGGCATTTGGATGATGCTTTTGCGAGTGATTCTACATTGTTTACGAGCATCTTCGACCGTGTTTGTGTTAAATTTTAGATATAACCCATATAGAATAAGTAAGGTTCCACGTGCGAATTTTGAAGTTCCCAGTATTGAATCAAGGTAATGCAATTTAACGGTTTTGGCTCCGGCCATGTGGAATAATACCTGTGATAATACCCAAGGATATAAAACACACACATACACACACACACACACACACACACACACACACACACACACACACACACACACACACACACACACGCAAACTGTAACTCACTGGCTCTTTCTAAGAGCGCGAATTTATTGTAGCGGCTTGAATTGAGACTATGATAGCAACTACACCACAAATTTGTAAACTTCAACAAAGAATTAGAATGTTGTATACTGCGGTGAACATGTCAACAGAATTGCTTGGTGGTATTCTTTCTGAAAGATGTGCGGTGTTTCGAGTATCATTTCCCAGCATTCCGAAAGCACACACAATATTCCGATCATGTATTATTCATGCAACAAGGATTTTAATGATATTTTAAACTACTTACAAAGCAATTTCTCTTCACATAGCTCACAAAAGAAGCTGGTTGTCTCCAACAGTCTCCTAGGTCTCCCAGAAATTGTAAGTCCTCTTTGTTTAATTCTCTTTGTCTGTGGTCGTTCATGGATAAATTGAACTTCCTCACCTTTTTGGAGGATGGTTCAAAACGAGTACAGCATATCGTTTCCCCCTTTGTTAGCAAAGCTTTTACTATAAAACTCTACACTGAGCCTGTACCTGAGTTCATTTTTTATGCAAGAAAATACTGAAAATGCACGTTCAAATGTTGTATTTGATATGGGCAAGGTTAGTAACCCATCTACAAAATTGCCAATATTGCACTCAAAATGGGCTTTACCAGCAAAATCTGTCTCTTGCAGAGCCTCTGCCCAGAAAGCTATAGTGTCTGAAATGCTTTTCCACGCTTTATTTGGTGAGGCATCCCGTTCTAAGATTATGTCATCTCTTTCATCAGTTATCTTCGTGTTTCTATACCTGAAGACAAGTGGAAGAATATTTTGTCTGTGCTGGGAAGCTGGAGTGGAAGGGGGAAGTATACTTATCTTTTGTAAAACTGCTATATTTTCTGGCAATAGCTTCTAAAGTTCCCTACAAAATTCTATTGGATCATTTTTGCATCTCTCGCTGTCATGTTCTGGCCTAAGAACTTGTATCATAGTTTGAAGTTCCTAATCCAAGTACGAGACCTAAGTACACATTAGCGGATTTTCAGAATTTGAGAGTTCGTCACCCATTACTTTTTGTAACTGAATGGAACAACAGCCTTTCTCGGTAAAAATCTGAAACACAGGAAGACTTCTTCCAAGACTGTCTCCACCTCGATAATTTCACTTTGAAAAGCAAATTAATTCTTCATGTAAATTTTAATTTATTCCTGAACAACATCAATAGGATTTTATATTCTCGTCAGTCCAGTTTGTTGGAAAACTGTTCAGCCATGTGGCATTTGTAGTCACTTTTAGCGAGAGAACTTAACACTTGAATACTACATACTACCTACTGCTAGCCAACGTTTGCCATAGAGTCCTTTAATTTTTCTTACGATTGCAGTTATTATTCCTAGTTTTATACAGCTGTTTATTTTGACCCAGTCTCTTAGGATTGTAAGAAATCCAAATGTGTGTTTTCTAATAAGGAATTCCAATGGGCATGGGATACCTGATGCAGCTTTTTCCGCACAGAGATCAAAAGAATGACAAGCGGAACTAACAACAATCAAGTAAGGAACTGTTTCTTTCAATAACGCAGAAACAGGGCTATGGACTCCTACCATCCATCCAGAATCCTATCAAATTTTCAACTTTAACCCTTACCTCTCAGTCTGAGAATTTAGGACGTGTAAGTGATGTGAGCATCGAAAGCAGTTAATTTCAGGACCAATAAAATGTAGTAATAATGCATTTATTCAAAACAGGGAGGTAAAAAAATGGAAATGATCGTATGGCCTTGTTGGCCGGTGCCTTGGCACAATGAAAAGCTGCTTTAGAGTCCTTACATTTGTGTTCTCATCAATTATTGAAGAGTACGGAGAATTTACAATTCTATGATTAAATCCTCCTTCACAGTAGCACTGATTACACTCTGAATGGTCATGGTACATTTTGTGTGCTGAATGTTTGGACCCTACGGTAGCAGCATTTACCCTAGGTGATTTACACAACAGTTATGTTGGAGAACATAAACAGCAACTTTTAATTTTTCCCTTTTTACAAAGTTGTTGAATTCTGTCGTGTTCATTTTTTTTTTTTTGGCATGATTTTCTTGTTTTCTTCCATTTTATGTTTTTCTTCATGCTTTTTAATTTTTTCATGATCTAGCAGAACCTTTTCACTATCTTTAAGAGTAGAATGGCAATATTTGCAAAAGGCGCTACGTTCTTGACGAGACTAGTCGGAGGCTAACCAGACTTAAAAGGAATGGGCACGAGACGTCAGTAACTAATTAATAGTAATCCATGCACAACATGTGTAAGTAGGCTGTTTAGATTTTCATATTGGCAACGCCACGTAGCGCTTTATATGAAAATCACTGACTGCTTTGTGCAGTCTGTGGCTGGTTTGCATTGTTGGAGTGTACGCTATTGTAGTGTTGGGCAGTTGGCTGTTAACAGCGCGTAGCGTTGCGCAGTTGGAGGTGAGCCGCCAGCAGTGGTGGATGTGGGGAGAGAGATGGCGGAGTTTTGAGAGCGGATGATCTGGACGTTTGCCCATCAGAGAGAGTAAATTTGTAACACTGGAGGTCATGAAGTGGTTGGTTGTTTGGGCAAGGACCAGACAGCAAGGTCATCAGTCTCATCGGATTAAGGAAGGAGGGGGAAGGAAGTCGGCCATGCCCTCTCACAGGAACCATCCCGGCATTTGCCTGGAGCGATTTAGGGAAATCACGGAAAACCTAAATCAGGAGTAACTTCAGTAGTTAGAATCCTTTATTTAGCTGGCAGTATTGGCGCTCGCTGTATTGCAGTAGCTCGAGTAACGAAGATTTCTGTGAGGTAAGTGATTCATGAAAGGTTTAGGTTATTGTTAGTCAGGGCCATTCTTTTGTAGGGATTATTGAAAGTCAGATTACGTTGCGATAAAAATATTGTGTGTCAGTTTAGTGATGATCAGAATAAGTAAAGAGAGAAATGTCTGAGTACGTCCTGTTTTGCTCAGCTGTTTGAAAATCAAATAACGTAAGAGGTTTGTCTGCACAGTAATTAATTAAGTTTTCTAAGGGGACGTTTCATATGGCGACCCTGTTCACTAATTGTTTACCTGTCTGCACCATTATTTGTAGCCCGCTCCATTTCCCTATGCACAATTACCAAATTACTAGTTTGAACATTAGTTAAATCATTATACGGAGGCGCTAATACACTGCTTTCGTCTTCACTGTCATTTCTCATTTTACTTTGGAGCCGAGTATTACGTTTTTCACACGCCATTATTGCCACAATATTTCACATGATAACGCAGAAAATCACAATTAGAAGAGCAAAACAAGAAAACGCATCAACATAGCATTGAAAATAATATCTCGTTAATTGCAAGCGCTGCTGCGAAATACTTGGTGCAAATCTATATGCATGCCACAACTGTTTTACTGTGCAACAATGAAAAACTACAACTACAAAGGAAATTGTCTGTATAATCATGCGCTAACAATAAACAATAGTCACACTAATTACACAAACTACAAGAAAAAAATCAGAAGATTCCAGTGAGGTATCCTCAGCTAAGGGTCGACATATGAAAGGTCTTCTTAGAAAACTTAATGATTTACTGTGCTGATGCCCCCAGGGGTTCAGCATTCATTTGCTGAGTGCAGGCTTGGCGACCCCGGGGTCCTGAGCTGGGGACTGGTCAGCGCTGCCAGTCTCCTGTCACCGTAACCCCCCGACATGCTTCAGCGACCACTGTATGGCGGGGCAGTGGAATGTTGTGTGCTGCGGGGAATGGTAATCTTGGCTTGACCGCCTGGATTGCGAGGAAGGTCAACCTCTATAAAAAAAACCTCAATCTTACGGTGTGCTGCACGCCTATAAGATGCATGGCTGTTGGGATGGAACAGTCGCAAGCGGGTAACCTCTGGGGCACCTGCCGCACCCCAGTTGTATAAAGCTTACTCAGGCACGCGGGGCTCTGTCTGAGCGGACCTTTAGTTCCCTAGCTGCTTGTGGGACCGCAATGGACCCTTCGACCTCTACATTTCCCCCTACCAGTGGATTGAGTGGGCCACTGGTAGGAAAACACACCCCATCGAAAAAGCGACTTCGTGCTGCGAGTCCTCCAGCGCCTGGTGTTACAAGAGATTTATCAGACTGTCGTAACAGAGCACATGCTGATAACCAGAATGTGTTTTTGATCGTCAAACGGAAGGAGGGTAGCTTTGAGAGGGTTTCTCCCTTTTACATCCACAAGGGTCTTGAGGGAACTGCAGGAACACTGTAATCTTTGAAGCGACTGCGCAATGAGACTCTGTTATTTGAGACTTCTAGTTCCCATCAAGTCATTTCTCTTCGGAAAGCAACCTGTCTCGGAGAGTACGCTATCGAGACCGAACTCCACTCCACTTTGAACTATAGTAAGGGTGTTGTGACGTGTGGGGACTTGGTGGATATCCCCAAAGACGAGTTGAATTCCGAGTGGGCTGACGAAGGTATTGTTGACGTGCAGCATATTATGAAACGAGTCGATCGGGACCTAGCCAAATCCGACTCGTTTTTCTCACGTTCAATTGGTCGAGACTCCCAGAGCATGTTAAAGCGGGTTTCTAACATTTGCCAGTACGACCATATTTCCCCAGCCCAATGCTCTGTTTTAAATGTCGGCGCTTTGGGAATACTAAGTTGGGGTGCAATGGGATAGCCACTTGTGGTAAATGTGGTCAGCCTGCCCATGAAGGAGCCGATTGTTCATCGCCTGTGAAGTGCGTGAATTGCTCTGGGAGTCACCCTGTCTGGAGCCAGGTCTGCCCCATGTATCTTGAGGAATGGAAGATACAGGAGATCAAAACATCTAAGTGCATCCTCTGTGGTGAGGTCTAGAAGCTCTTTATGGCCATGCAGCCTCCTGTGTTTACAACATCTTTCGCTTCTGCTCTGCAAAACCAGTACAGTTGGCCACTGTTGCCACACAAACGGAGGTTGCTGGTGTCAGCACTAATACCTGCGTTTGCCAGTGCACTTGTGCTGCTGCGGTTGTTTTGCAACCTGCCACTCTCCCCACAACATCGCACAAGTCCATGGTTGCCGACATTGGGGTACTTCCTGCCCCTCCCCATATGGCGCCTTCTGCCCAGGCGAGTTAAGCTCCAACTGTTGATAAGGTTCTGTATTCTAAGTCCCCCAAGACAAAGACGCCGAAGGTGAACGTTTTGCCACCTGAGGAGGCTAGTCAGGGTCGGTCTGATGACGAGGCCATAGTACTGTCTGACAACTCCCTTGGGTCGCCATCGGAGCTGATGGACAATGATGTCGACCGGGCGCGATCTTCTCCCCTCAGGAATAAATCTCCGGCCAGTACGGGCTCTCCTCCAAGGCACAGAGGCAGGTTGAAAGTTCAGCCACCCTGATCGCTGGCTCCCATATTACAGTGGAACCTGAATGGGTTCAGGACGCATGTGGCCGAATTACAACTCCCTGTACGAGAGTGCCCCTTGTGCTTATGTCTCCAAGAGACACAGTTTCGGGCCACTGACGCTCCTTATTTACTGGGCTATACCATGTATCAGGATGCAATATACTCTGAGGCTGTCACAGACCTTATTAGCCAACTCCCCCGCCCATTTCTCCTTCTGGGGGACTTAAATGCTCATAATGTCTTATGGGGCTCTATGACTACTTGCCTCAGGGGTCGTGTTCTGGAAAGCCTCACGACGTCCAATGAACTGTGCATCCTCAACTGTGGTGCTCCCACTCATTTCTGTACTGCTTCTGGGTCGTCGTCAGCTATTGACCCTTCCTTTTGCTCTCCAGCACTCACGGATTCTGCTCTGTGGGAGGTTGTTGCTGACCTCCATTCTAGTGACCACTTCCCCCTTTGGATTCGCCTCCTGGATGAGGCTGTGGCATTACCAGTGCCGCCCAGGTGGCACCTCTGCAGAGCTGACTGGACACTTTTCAGCCATTTGGCTGTTTTGGAACACCATGCCAGCGTCCACGAATGGGTCGACCATGTTACAGCCGTGATCTCCCATGTTGCTGAATTGTCGATCCCACGGTCGTCAGGTCACCCCATAGGCGTCCTGTCCCTTTGTGGACCACTGAGTGCCGCTCAGCCATCCGAGCCCACCGTGCAGCTATGCGCCGCTTCAAAAGTCCCTCAGCTGACAATCTTGCTGCCTTTCGGGTGGCAAGGGCCAAGGCGCGGCGAGTGATTAAAGAGAGCAAACGACGGTCATGGCAATCGTTCTTCAACTCCATCTCCCACTCCACTAGTTCTACGAAAGTATGGGAAGCCATCAGGAGGATTTCCGGGAAACGCAGCCAACTACCCGTCACAGCATTGCTGCATCAGGGATGTCTCCTCACAGCGGCGAGAGACATTGCCCAGACACTGGCCGTGCATTTTGCGGAATCTACTGCCACTATTAACTGTGATCCAGATTTCTGCCGCTACCGCACTGCCATCGAGCGGGGTCACTTGGACTTCCGGTCTCCAAATTCTGAACCCTACAACTGCCCCTTCACAATGTGGGAACTGGATTCGGCGCTGACTGTGGCTCATGATACTACACCCGGTCATGATCAAATCCGGTACAGCATGCTGCAGCACTTGTTGCTGATCTCCAAGGAAGTTCTCCTGAATTGTTTTAGTATGATATGGTCATCCGTCACGTTCCCTGACTCGAGGAGGGAGGCGATTTTGATTCCCCTCCTCAAACTGGGGAAGGACTGAATGCATCCCAGTAGTTATGGGAGTACTGCTTTGACGAGCTGTGTCGGGAAGACATTGGAACGTATGGTCAACCGTCGCCTGGTTTGGCTGCTCGAGATCAGGCAGCTCCTTAGCCACTCTCAGTGTGGCTTTCGGAGATGTCGTTCAACTATAGACAACTTGACCCTGCTTGAGGCAGCCATCCGGCAGGCCTTCCTGCGTAACCAGCATTGTCTAGGTGTATTCTCTGACATTAATAAGGCGTATGACACTACTTGGCGCCGCCTTATCCTCCATCATCTCCTTCAGTGGGGCTTTCGTGGCCATCTCCCCATCTTCATTCGGTCCTTTCTTCCCCGCCGCCTCTTTCGATATCGGGTTGGTAATGTGCTATCAGATTTGATCGTGCAGGAGAATGGTGTTCCTCAGGGAAGTGTTTTAAGTGCCATCCTCTTTGCCGCCGCCATTAACAGTATCATGTCCACTATCCAGAGTCCTGCCCAGTGCTCCTTGTTTATGGACGATTTTGCTGTTTTCTGTTCTTCCTCCGGTCTTGTCACTGCTAGTCGGCAACTGCAGCTTACGATAAAGCGATTAGGGGCATGGACTGCGAAGACGGGTTTTGCCTTTACTGCAGACAAATGTGTGTGTATTCATTTTAATCGTTCTCGACGTCTTTTTACCTCCTCTGAATTGCGTCTGAGGGACACCATTCTTCCTTTTAGAGACACTGTGAGGATCCTGGGCCTCACTTTTGATTCCAAGTTGTTGTGGTTGCCGCACCTCAAGGTGCGGGCCCTGAAGGCACTGAATATTTTGAAGTGTCTAAGCCATCGGTCCTGGGGAGCAGATCGGACGCGTCTGCTGCAGTTTTATAGGGCTTTCATCCGGTCGCGTCTTGACTATGGATGCACCGTGTATGGGTCAGCGAGGCCTTCGTACCTGAAGATTCTTGACGCAATACATCATGAGGTTATCAGGCTGGTCACTGGTGCCTTCCGTACAAGTCCCATCCACAGCCTATGTGCCGAGGCAGGGGAACCGCCGCTTGCCATCCGGCGAAAAATGCTCATGGTGCGACGGGTGTGTCAATTCCTCGCCTGTCCTACCTCCCCTGCGTAACCTACCGTTGCCCGACCGCCTATGGAACGTCTCTTTTCCAGTCGTCCAAGGGCAACGAGACCATTTGGGACTCTTGCCAAGCATTTTCTTGAGTCCCTTGGTGTGGTGCGTGTGGCACTCCAACTCCAGGGTTTTACCCGCCTGCCTCCCTGGTTGCTCCAGAGGCCCAGCGTCCTTTTAGACTTGTCAGAGTACCGGAGGAGCTGCACTCCTGCGTTTGTTTTTACCTCCTTATTTTACGATATTTTAAACCAGCATGTACCAGTATTTACGGATGGCTCTAAACAGGAGGACTCTGTTGGTTGTGCTGTTGTTTTCCCTGATCGAGTAGTCAAGTTACGGCTTCCCGTGGCGTTTACCATCTTTGATGACGAATTGTTTGCGATCTTGTGGCCATAGGAGCAGATGAGATGTGTTCCCAGTCTTATGTTTCTCATCTGTGCTGACTCCCTGAATGCCCCTCAGACCATGCAACACTTGTACCGAGCGGTTACGGTCGTCCAGGACATCCATGATGCCCTACTCCACCTGCAACGGCAGGGGAAGGAGGCTTCTTTCTGCTGGGTGCCGGGGCACGTGGGTATTAGGGGAAACGAACTGGCGGATGTGGCTGCCAAAAATATATGCGTCAATGGGAAGAGGAGTGGCTGGCAGTGAGTGAAAATAAGCTGCGTCTGGTCAAGGCCACCACGCGGCCATGGCGTACGTCCTACCAGTCATCCAGGCGGGATGGGGTTCTCCTCACTCGCCTCCGCACTCTGGTGGGAGGACCCCCCAATCTGCAGTGCTTGTGGCGTCCAGATTACTGTCCGCCACATTTTAATTGACTGTCCTTCATTCTCTGACCAGAGGGCGGTGGTTTCCTTGCCACCGGATTTACCCTCTATTTTGCAAGACGACGCAACGACTGTGGTTAAGGTTTTACGGTTTTGTGTCCTGTCCAATTTGTTGCCTCGGATTTTAGGGAGAGGATTTTAATGTGCTGCTGGGTGACTGGCTCACCCAGGTTTTAGGTAAGAGGTCCACCAGTCACGATTACCTGCTTGTTTCACTTCGATTTCTGTTCTCTTTTCCTTGTGTTTCCTTTCCTTTTTTAGTGCGTTTCTTCTCCTCTTGTTTTGCCTCTGTATGTGAGGATTTGGAACTGCGTCAGCTCTGTGTCTTTTAGCCGTTCTCCTTGTTCGCTGTCCGTCTTCGTCGCTTCTCCGCATGTGTTCCTGTTTCTATGCGTTTGGGAGCTGATGACCACGCTGTTTAGCGCCCGAAAACCTCAAACCACACACACACACACTACTGTGCTGATAAACCTCTTACATTATTTGATTTTCAAACAGCTGAGCAAAACTGAACGTACTTAGACATTTCTCTCTTTACATATTCTGATCATCACTAAACTGACACACAATATTTTTAGCGCAACGCAATCTTTCAATAATCCCTACAAAAGGATGGCCCTGACTAACAATAACCTATACTTTTCATGAATCACGTACCTCACATCCATACTGCTCGCGGCTCACCTCCAACTGCGTAACGCTACGCGCTGTTAACAGCCAACTGCCAAACACTACAATAGCATATACTCCAACAATGCAAAACAACCACAGCCTTCACACAGCACGTTTCAGTGATTTTCATATAGAGCGCTACGTGGCGTTACCAACATAAAAACCTAAAGAGCCTACTTACACACGTGTTAAACACATTGAAAGCAGTAATTAGCATTTATTTTGAATGACATTTCCTTTTAAACCTCCACATGTCAAGCGACGTGTTCATACATTCGTTCCTAAATCCCACAGTGGAAAAATGTTAATTTTTAATGTTGTAGGCTTTAGTGTTTACTAAATGGTAAGTATTAATTTCCATGTGACATATTAAGATGCAAACCGTAGCATGTGGGCTACAGAACAAGCTATGCAAACATCGTCACTGTTCGGCTATGCAAGTAAAGTCAAACAAATTGGAGATAAACCTACCTTTCAGCAAGTTATCGGATTCCTACGTCTTTATGTATCTCTGAAAACACTTCTTGCCTTTGGATGCCATATTCACTTAATATATACACACTTACACATGAAACGTTTTCAGACCTCAATTCGCAAGCTTCACTGCACTGTTCTTTATTAACGAAGGGCTGACAACAAAAAATCAAGAAAGAAATATTTCAATGGTAGCTAGGACTAAATAACTATTAACTGATATCCATTACGTATACTCGAGAAGCCCCTAAAAATTCCTTTCAAAGCATACTGCTCCCTGCGGTTCGCCCTCAAATACTTATCCCTCCAAGCTGGCAACGCTGGAGACGAGATGTCCGCTGTCAGAGGGGTAAGGGCTAGAGCAAGAAGAAAACGCCTTTTACGCAAACGCAACACACGAGTAGCCAAATCTTAGCAACAAACATCTGTCATCTCATTGTTAGTGTGGTAAGAGGGCCAATGCTGGCAGTTCATGTTGTAGTGTTGGTGTCACAAATCACGCCTTTAGGAGAAAGAGAAAATGTTGTGCCGTACTGCTGCAAAGTACAGCATGCCGCAAGTTTCTGTTTTTGATCCACTGTTCTAGTGCAGTATATTAATGATATGGATTATCTTAAACCTTATGTCCAAAACATTCTTAAAATCTGAAACCATAAATAAATACCTAAAGATTGTCAAGAAATACTTTAATTGGCCACTTGCTGCTTCCATGCATCTTATGAGTCTGTATTCCATGCTTACTGCTCATTTTACAGTGCGATGTGAAAAACTCCCGGTATGTTCCGTATGTGACCAAATCCATTTTCTTTGTACTCTGTCATAACTTCGACAATAGGTACCGTTGTCGAATACATCAACGATTTTAAATGTCCTCAAAACAAAAAATTCATTTCAATTAAATCTAGCCATCGGACTGGGCTTTCAGTAGATCCCCTGGACCATTTCACCTGTTCAGAAACTGATTGTCGAAGTTGGAGTCGTACAAGCATTCTGGCGTATTGTTAAATTACTGACAGGGTAACGTTGACTTGCTGCGACCGCAATCCCCGATGCTAGTAATACATGGAGTGGATATCTGTCAGTTAAGGTTCAGACTCTGAATACATCGTTACGAAGAAAGTTACTCTAAGAACGAACGACCCTGAGGAAAACTAAACAAATGATGTGACCAACTGTAAACAAGAATGTGAGTAAAAATGAAAAGGAAGAAGATACGCACAACATAAGACTTTTTTTAAATTACTAATTAGATGCAACTTTGTAAAAACAGGTGTTGTTGGCAATATAATATTAAAACGGCAGAAAAAAGGGAAGTTCCACTTACCAGTAAGGCAACACAGTGAGCGCATGCTGTTTTCGAGACGGATCACTCTTGAAATGATATTGTACTGTGCCAAGAAGATCAAATTATATTTTAGTCTTCGGGCCGATAATAGATATCAAGCTTGCTTCGACGGATCACATTTAGCAACTTACGCAAAAATTTTGTGCTTCTTTCTTCACTGCAAGTGAGATTCCATGGTGACGGATATTACATGCTGAAATAGGTGTTTTGTGATGTCGACTTTTTACCGGTCTATAAACCTATATTTTGTTTTGTAAATCATTATACACTGTGTTGTTCAGTCGAAGATCTAAAATTTATATTTAAGCATGGAAGAGCATTAAAATTAAAGAACAAGAATGTAATTTTTATTGTGACTCGTGTTTCAAATTCGAGACATCCTATGGTTAACGTACATTTTAGGTCAAAAGTGTCTTCAAACTATTAGGTGTGTGAATCTGGTTTTTATCACAGAAAATGCATATTAGGTTGGCACTCAGATGACATAGTTACAGATGTCTAAAAATATTTATACCATATAAAGTATTGTAATGTATTGAAAAAAGTGCGTGACTCAATGTTACATGTCTCATGTTCCTTGGTACGTATTGTTGGAAAAAATTTCCTGCCAGCAGAGAGATGAAAATATGACATTATTTAGCAAATAAGATAAACTTAACATTAACATTTCACTTTTTAATCGCTATGAAATATGATAAGTATTTTCTTTTTAATTCTGTCCTGTGTGTACAGAATTTCATCACATTTTCCAGGCCATTTCCAATTGTGTCATGCACGCTTCATTGCACAGATTATGTAAGAATTTCCAAAAACTGCACACACTATTCCAGCATATTGTGTTGTGTTCTGATGATCCTGAAGAAACTGTTTGAGACAGATTAAGTTTCACACTGAGTCCTTTAATTCCATCAGTAGAAATTTGAAAAACCTGCATAGTTGCAGTACTTCCAGCTGCCTGAGCAAGTTCTGATCGAGCACAGTCATATCAACAGAAGCAGCCGAGGGCGGACGGCAGGGGTTCTACTGCAGTACAGTTCATCACAGACTACACCTCCTGCTACAACGCCCATACCCAGGGTCAAAGAGAGGCGCCCCTCCACTCCCCTCTTAGGGGAAGCGAAAAATTTAATGTAATTAGGCGTTTTCCTTTAAAGAAATAGATTTAAATGTAGGCATTATGCAGGTTTTCAACAGGGTTGGAACTGGATCTTTTTTATGGCTACTTACAGGTCACCATTCGTCTTCAGAAATATTGAAAATACTGCCCCCCCCCTCCCTCCTCCCGGTCCCACCTTCAAACTGTCTTATGGCCACTCTCAGTTTCTGCATACAGTCGCAACAGAGTCCAGTAAGGATGTTAAATAGTTCCTTGTGCTTATGTATTTTACAAAACTAGGTGATGTAGATGATATAGTTCTACATTTCTGGAGACAGGAAACACCGATGACGTTCTAAAATAATGTTGTCATCAGTTGGACTTAATAAATAGGGCATTTATCGAGATAAGATTCGCGTAAGCGATATCACTCAGCCATCGAATTATTTGCTCTAGGATGAACAGGCCGAACTTTTCTCGTGTACCGAAACAACAATGGAATTTTAAAACAGGAGAATGTCACTGCGTCTTACATAAAGGACAAAATCAAACTTTCGTACAGCCGACAAAATTTTGCACTGTAAATGATAAAAAAGACATGTGCTAAACATGTGTGTTCGAATCCTGTCTGATTAGTGCAGTTTAGTTCCGCGTATCCAGAGTTTTTACAGATTTAAAGGTGAAATTGCACTGTTTCGCCACGCCTTAACTCATGTAATTTTCTGGTTATTATATTCCGAGAGTCTCAAAAATGTAATTCACATGTCGCCATAATTTCCCACTTAGGAACTATGAAATACTATTGAGAAGGGTATGTGTTTGATGTGAAATGCAAAATAATTTGTTAAATTACTAGGCACAGAACATTGTATAGTATTACGTTTACAGCGAGCTACAGTCCCCTTTACTTTTTATCAAGGAACTTTCTACGCAGTTGTATTTTACAGTACAGTATCTGGCAACCCCTTTATGTTTAAAAAGAATGAATTTCACTGTTTCCAAGGTTCTCGTATGTGATATCTCACATTTCTGTTTCTGGCCGTCGTCGATCCCGAAAAATTTTCCTTCTGCAGACTGTGGTCTTACTAGCTGAACTAGCGCCGCACTCTTCAGTAACCGACTGAACTTTAAACCTACGAGGGTGTATTCGAATATCCCAGTTGATAACAGCAGTGTTCGCCACACAAAAGGTTTCGGGGTGCACACCGGCTAACAATCCCTCAGGAGCCGTCATTACAGTGCTCACAAGAGTACAGAAAGAATTATTCATTTCGGTAATGATTATTCTGTTTGCAAGCGGTGCAAGTACTAAATTTCTGTAGCCGCTCGAGTTTTGCGCGGACAGAAACCGCTCATTATCGCCGGAGCAATTTCTATAACGAACTGAGCATTAATTACTCTGACGACACAGATAATTACTCGTTACTCTATCAAAAACTTGTAATTAAGTAACAAAGCCTCATCCATCATCGAAGGATTGTTCTACAAGAAAACAGTACCGAATAAAATTACGTACTTCAGGCGTGGGATGGTCTGCAGTACGTAGTGCGTGGATTCATTTCAACCCTAATCCTCATGTCATAGAATGTCATACAAGAGAAGTATTATATTCGTCAGGCTCAGTGTGCTAATCGAGTTCTTCACATTTGCCCACCGGTGAATTGTTTGCATTGTTAAGTGCGCACTTTGACTGTACTGTTGTGGAAGTGTAGCTGTTAAGATACTGTAGCTGCATCCTAGTTCTGATAGCGGAGTTTACTAAGTAGGTGCTGTGCAACACTGCCAATATAGCGCGCTAAATGTCTTGGTCGCTACAGGTAGTCGGCTGGGGAAGTGTTGGTTGGTTGGTTGGTTCGTTTGGGGAAGGAGACCAGACAGCGTGGTCATCGGTCTCATCGGATTAGGGAAGGACGGGGAAGGGAGTCGGCCGTGCCCTTTGAAAGGAACCATCCCGGCATTTGCCTGGAGCGATTTAGGGAAATCACGGAAAATCTAAATCAGGATGGCCGTCGTCCTCCCGAATGCGAGTCCAGTGTCTAACCACTACGTCACCTCGCTCGGTGGGGGAAGTGTGGGGAGAGCGATAGTGGTGGGGATCGCTCAGAGCGCTGTAGGGGAAATTCCGTTCAGAACTGAAGCCTACACTCACATTTTTGGTAAATATTAAGCGGGACTCCCCACGCCCACACTTGCATGGTGACCATTCAAAAAGATCTGTCACCTCTTCTATGGTTAGTATCTAAAACAAATTCCGCCGAAAATGCAGCGATTTATTTTCGCCTGGTTCGTTAATCATTTGTAGCTTACAGTGTTGCGAGTGGGGAATTTTTAGTAAAACCTAAACATTTCTCTTGCTGCCATGTTCAAATTCGCTTCCATTGCCAAAACTCAGTGGAGCTTACGCAGTCTGGCCTCGCTAACATGCTGTGCAGATGCAACTGCGAGGGAAATTCTGAAAAAGTGGTTTATTATGTTTATTAAATGAGGAACTGAGGGAAAGTACGGTCAGCATCTTACGAAAAAGGACATCTTCGGTACAAAATAAACGTGTAATGATTTCACTCATGTTGCCCCAAACCCTGTAGCATTTCTCGTTTCACCAGCAATCGATTACTCTTAAAAATTACATTCTTTCATCGGAAAAGTCTGCAGTTAGTGTAATAACACGGTAGATAATGAAGTTTTGCGTAAAACCATACGGTAAAATACTCTCCTCTACGTGTTTTATCATTTGCCAAAATCTAATTTCGATATCTCAAGCCGTTTATGAAATATGAGGAATGTAGAAGTTGCAGATATTTCGATCTTGCTTTATCGCTGGCGCGGTGCAATCGCAAATGAGAGCTCTATGTCAAATCAATTTTCTCGAGATTTGTGACAGATGTAGACCTCTAACCACGTCTAAAGAAAAATTCATTATATTAGCTAAATTTCATACGCAGCAATATATTATGTGATATCCACCAGACGCAAACTCATACCTACCCCTATTTTCCATTGCAAACTTTTTCGATTTTCGCGCAGTGTGTTACTTCCACGAAAATATCACTGTTCTGTGACCATTAACGAAATAATGATCACATGATAATTAACCTGACATACAATCTTATAAGTAAAGCGCTGCGTAAATTTTTCGCCGAATAGTTTCTGTACAATCGTTTGAGAAAGATTGCAGGGCGTGGCGTCGATTCTGTCATCACTGACTGTTCGAAATGTGAAAAACACTTATCGTCCTCCCCTTCTGAACAAACGAGTGAACTCGCCCAGCTCTTTGGACGAAAAATGGTCCCTGCGCATCGGCCTATACCATGGTCCAAGTCGGTCTCGCAAATAAATGTCGTCTATTATGAGTCAGGAAAGTAAGATAGGCCTGGACCAATGACTGAGAATATGTGCACAGAAGCAGCAGCTGTGGCAATTCAGTACTGAGATCTTTCGCATGTCTTCCGTTAACCCATAATACTGAGTTCACCTTGCCGAATTATAAAGCCTTATCATTTTGTTGCTCACTTTCAATATTAACTAAAGACATTATTTTATGGCTTATAAAGAGTTTTTAAACACATTTTAAAATCTAATATAAACAGTAATACATATCATTTACAAACAGACATCTATATTTTTAATTAAATCAATTGTGTCGTTAGTTGCCATTAGGAAATCGTCGGAAGCGCCACGATAGGTCCTACTGGGACATTCTGTAACAAACGGATTGCCTGGCTTCTCCACAATCGGATTTTGGAGATGGAACCTTAACTCCTAGACAGAGACCGCGCTTACGCCATGATTGGTACATATTCTGTTAAACGTTGTGCATGACCTGCGTGAATGGTGGAAGGCACGGTGTTTCTTTCCAACGTAGGGCATGTTCAGGCAATGTGAAGGGCAAGCTTCTGTCCAGTTTCCATGAGTCTGTTACGTTGACCTGAGACTTTTTTTCATGGTTATTTACATGGACGGTTTTTAATCGAAGCCGGTTTGTTTCTGGAATAATCGCATCTTGATGGATAGGGACTTGCGGGTTGTATACGTTAAAATTCACAGAGTAGCGTTGATTTCCTCCGAAGTCCAAGGGGCGATTGTGGCGCAATATGGACAGCCATTCCACGGGGGTTGATCTTAGTATACCACAAATAATTCTGTTTGTGCTGTTTAGTCCTGCGTGCTACTGCACTACTCAGACATACAGGCCCACCATATTCCACGGCAGAGTATACTAGCCCAATTGCTGAAGTGTGCAGATTTTCAGCAGCGAAGTCCCAGGTTGTTCCGTACAGCTTACGGAGGATGTTGTTCCTAGATGGTATCACCGCAGATTTGTTTTCCAGACACTCCTCGTATGACAGTGTCCTGTCCAATACGAACCCTAGATAATTTGGGTGTTGGTGGTGTTCAACTACTCTCACCAAAATAGACCTGGAGCTATCTATTGGCCGCGCTATTGATGGGGTTTTGTTTCAGTCTCCATATCCGAATGTATGTTCCCATTATCGCCAGATCATATGTTAAGATGACTTCCGTCTTTTTCGGAGTTTCGATGTTCCACTGCCTGCACCCAGTCATCGATGTATCCAAACTTGGGAGATCTAGTTTCAGGCATATCGAAGAATTACAGATTAAACAGGAGTTGGTCGGGGACAGTAGTCCATATTTAGTATCCTTAAAGAGTTTACCCTGTTGCTCAGTATGACCAGCAAGTGTGCTATTAATAAGTTACATTGCTTTTCTATATGGGATTATCTGAATGAGTTTATAGAGACTAACTTGTCTCCATACTGTAATATTAGCTGCTGAAAGAATACGTAAATGCAGTTGATATTTTCAATTTCTTTCAAAAGCCTGTTTCTATGTAGGTCGTGAGTGACATTATGTGGTCTGTATAGTTTCTTTGCGGTCGAAAACCAGCTTGTTCATTCGGAATTTTCTAAGGTATTGTAACCTACATTTTTTGGAGACAACTCTTTAAAGACTCTTTAATGAAGTGTGTATATTGAACTAAGAAACGCTATTGAGCAGTAGCTTTTCGGTCAGTTTCTAGTTCTCAACGCTTAAAGATAGCGGTGATGTTAGATGTTTTCAGTATGTTTGGGATTCTCCCTATCATCATGATATCAATGAAGAACTCTGCCACTCATTTTGGTTGTTTTTGGCATATTTACCACAATTCAGGAGGAAAGCCCATCAGACTTTGGTGATTTTTCCCCTTTAACTTCTTAGAGAGCCATTGTTATTTCCTCGATACTAAATGATTAGGCAAATACGGTACGGTCGAAGCTAGATGTCTTCAAATCCATGAATTCTTGTTTGACCTGGGATAGGCCTGTTTTGTCCCCTGGGATTCTTCAATTAATCACAACGTGCTTCGCAATCCTATCTGAGTGCAATGCGACTTCACCCCATGAATCCTTACGGCCGGCCGGGGTGGCCGAGCGGTTCTAGGCTCTACAGTCTCCTACCGCGCGACCGCTAAGGTCGCAGGTTCGAATCCTGCCCTGGGCATGGATGTGTGTGATGTCCTTAGGTTAGTTAGGTTTGAGTAGTTCTGAGTTCTAGGGGATAGATGACCTCAGAAGTTAAGTCCAATAGTGCTCAGAGCCATTTGAATTTGAAATCCTCCCGTGTCGTTTCTTTAAAAGTAACCAGCCTTCTCTGCTAACTTTTGAAGTATTGTCCGTTTATCACGTCGAGACATGTCCTGTGTGCGTAGGAGATCATCAGCTACCTCTCCGTCCCCTCTTTGGTGGAACACCTTGAATATTTCTTCACACTGAGCATTTCATCCTGGTATGTATTCCTCGCCGAATTCTCTGGGCATGGTCTTCTCTCCTGTTCTGCTGTTACTGCTCTTGTGAACCTTTGGTAGCTTTCGATAGTGGGTGGAATCCAGCCTATGCATTTGTCAAAATTACATTTTAGATGGGGACAGAACCTGATCAGAGGGACGCTTATTCCCATTTTAATTAGAACTGATCGATGTTGGCTGTGTGGGAAATTGAAATATTCTGTTGGTGCCTTGCAACGTCAGCTGGCCTCTATATTACAACTCGCCTCTACATTACAACAAATTTTAACTGACAATTCTCAGGGCCTCCAGACGAGAAAGCATATGATTAAAACGATTCACAACAGTTGCAGAGATTGCAATTGTCGTCGGCAGAGCGATGTGTCAACGGCGAACCAGACAGAAGGCGCGATGAAGTTGGTTGTCTGGTTGGTTGTTCCTATGGCAATTGTTGTGTAAACAATCAACCCTCAGTGACGTTGTTACACTGACCTTGGTATAGTTGAACGGTCCTAAGTAAGTGCAGAAAGACTTCCCATGAACTTAACAGTTGGCGTAATGAACGGCTGTGAGGACGTGCAAGGTAGTGCCCGTGACAAAAGTGAAAGAACACAATTGTATCTGAGTATAACGTCAGTGAAACCTGGCAACGCTATTCATATTTAGGGGTAAATCAAAATTAACGATACGTAATGAGACGAACATGCAAAAGGGTAATTTAAGATTTAGATATACTGAAAGCAATCTTGGAATCTGAGTTACGTTGATAAAGGAATTAACGTACTTTACTCCAGTACTGGTCCAGTGGTCGGTGTCCCTGACAAGTAGTCGCGGTTGTAGAAATACAAGGACTTCAGAGACGTGTTGCCATGATGGTAATTGATGGTAACATGTAGCAGAGGTGTTAAGGGTACTTGAATAGGAACATTATGAAGGGGGCAAGTTTTGTTATCATGTCATTCGTTGTATTTAAGGAACCTGCATTTGTGGAAGCCTTTGTGACAATCTGCCACCAAAATCATATATTTCGTATGAAGTGTGTATTGTCCTTAGCGTATGTTAGTTAGATTAGGTAGTGTGTTAGCCTAGGAAACGATGACCTCAGCTGTTTGGTCCATAGAACTTACCACAATTAATCCTCATTGTGTGCCATCCTCTGCCAATTTACCTGTCTGTTCTTTCCCTTTCCTCCTCCCTCCTTTTCTACCCCTCTCCTTTTCCTGTCCTCTCCTTTTCCACTCTCCTTTTCCTCTCCTCTCCATTTCTGCTCTCCTATTTTTCCATTCCCCCTCTCCCCCCCCCGCCCCCCCCCAACACACACACCACCTCCTGACGCTGCATCTGGCAGTCCCTACTCCCTTCACACGCTACCATGCACCACTCTTCCTTCCCCCAACCTATACCCTGTTATGCATTCCCCTTCCTCACCCCCATACGAGATTGCTATTCGTATGAGTCACATGCCAGTTGGAGCAGCTGCCGTTGACGGCCAAATGTAGGTGAGGTGTGCTTGCTTGTGTGAATGTGTGTATGTTATCTTTGCTGAGGAACGCTTTGGCCTGTAGCTGTATGCGTGTCACTCTTTTTGAAGTGCCTGGCAGCAACCCAGTGGGTCATCTTTACGGTGAGTAGAAATTTATCCAATCCCTTATATATTTATTATTATTCCAACCTGGAGTATCCATTGTCTCATTAGGAACAATACTGTTACCTTTACCTAAGTGGGATGACATTTATGCTCAGCGAAGACAGTGTTGGTTGTTAACCAAAAAGTCGCAGTTATCTCACAAACTGTTAGTACGCATTCTCTGAAAATTATTTCGAATAGTTTGTTCATGAGCCGAAGCGAATAGTAAAAGGTTGTGAAAACACACTTGAGCTATTAGCAACAAATAATCCTAAGTTAATAACGAACATCAAAACGGGTACAGGTATTAGTGAATACAGGGTTGTCGTAGCGCGACTGAATATTGTAACCCACAAACCTTCCATAAATAAACGAAAAATATATCTATTCAAAAAAGCAGATAAAAATTCACTTGACGCCTTCTTGAGAGACCATGTCCACTCCTTCCATGTTAACATTATAACTGTAGGCCAGATGTGGCCTGAATTCAAAGTAATAGTATCGGCAACCAATGAGGGATTTACAACATATAAATTAACAAACGACGGAACGGATCCTCCTTGGTACACAAAACGAGTTAGAACACTGCTGCAGAAAAGAAGAAACAAACATGCAAAATTTAAACAGCCGTAAAATCCCCGAGATTGGCGATCCTTTAGAGAAGCTCGAAATATAGCGCTGACTTCAGTGCTAGAAGCTTATACTAGTTTTCACAACGAAACTGTCTCAAAACCTGGCAGAAAATCCAAAGAGATTCTGGATGTATGTCAAGTACGCTAGCTGCAAGACACAATCAATGCCTTCTCTGTGCGATGGCAATGGAGATCCCACCGAATACAGTGCTGCTAAAGCCGAGTTACTAAACACAGCCTTCCGAAATGCCATAACAAAATAAGACGAAGTAAATACTCCCAAATTCGAATCAAGAACAGCTGCCAATATGAGTAACGTAGAAATAAATACACTTGGAGTAGTGAAGCAACTTAAATTATTTAATAAAAGCAAGTCTTCTGGTCAAGGCTGTTTACCAATTAGGTTCCTTTCAGAGTATGCTGATGCTATAGCTCCATACTTAACAATCATATACAACCGTTCGCTCGACGGAATATCCGTATCCAAAGACTGGAAAGCTGCACAGGTCACACCAATATTCAAGAAAGGTAGTAGGAATAATCCACTAACTTACAGGCCCATATCATTAACGTCGATTTGCAGCAGGATTTTGGAACATATATTGTGTTCGCAGATTATGAATTACGTCGAAAAAAGAAAAGAAACAGTCTATTGACACACAGTCAACATGAATTTAGGAAAAATCGTTCTTGTAACACAATTACCTCTTTACTCGCAGGAAGTGTTGAGCGCTATTGAATGGGATTTAAGAATGATTCCCTATTACTGGATATCCTGAAGGCTTTTGACACTGTATCGCACAAGTGGCTTGTAGTGAAATTACGTGCTTGTGGAATATCGTCTCAGTTATGTGACTGTATTCGTGATTTCCTGCCAAAGATGTAACAGTTCGTAGTAATTGACGGAAAACTATCGAGTAAAACAGAACTGATTTACCGAAAATACATTTACAGGCCATTCGCTGTTCCTTATCTACGAGGGTTGCAACTTTAATAGTGGCAACTACTTATTTACAGCTCGTACAAAATAGATACGTGTTTCAAAGTCTTACCGACCTTCAAAGTAGTCACCAACATTGTGTATGACCCGTTGCCAGCGATGTGGAAGTTGTAGGATACTCTTAGCAGTGCAAGTTGCGTTGACAGTTCGAGCGGCGCGGTCTATTGCCCGACAAATTTGTAGCAGTTCTGAAGCGAAGGCATGAAGTGTTTCCTTCAGTTTAGAAATCGAGTTGAACTCATGAGGGCTTAAGTCAGGGGAGTGCAGTTGCTGGTATAGCACTTAGCAGCCCCATCAGTCAAACAAATCAGTAACAGGTTGCACTGTATGTGCTTCAGTATTGCCATGCAAAATGACGGTCAGGTCTTGCAGAAAGTGTCATCACTTCTGTCTCTAAGTTGGTATCGGGCCGTGTTCCAAAATGAACAGCATAGAATCAGAAGTTATGACACTTTCTGCAGGACCTGACCATCATTTTTCAGGAAAATACTCAGGCACATACAGTGGAGCTGTTACTGATTTGGTGGACTCATGGGGCTGCTAAGTGCTATACCACCTACTGCACTCCCCTGACTTAAGTCCTCGTGAGTTCAACGCGATTTCCAAACTGAAGAAAACAGTTACGGCATTCACTTCAGAACTGCTACAATTTCGCCGGGCAATACACCGCGCCGCTCGAACTGTCAAACCGAGCGAGGTGGCGCAGTGGTTAGCACACTGGACTCGCATTCGGGAGGATGACGGTTCAATCTCGTCTCCGGCCATCCTGATTTAGGTTTTCCGTGATTTCCCTAAATCGCTTCAGGCAAATGCCGGGATGGTTCCTTTGAAAGGGCACGGCCGATTTCCTTCCCCATCCTTCCCTCCCCCGAGCTTGCACTCCGTCTCTAATGACCTCGTTGTCGACGGGACGTTAAACACTAATCTCCTCCCCCTCCTCTCTCGAACTGTCAACACTGCTAAGAGGATCATACGACTTCTACATCGCTGGCAAAGGGTTATACACAATGCTGGTGACTACTCTAAAGATCATAAAACTTTGAAGCCAGTATATATTTTTTACGAGCTGTAAATAAATAGTCGCCACTATTAAAGTTCCAACCCTGGTATATAAACGATTTGGGAGACTATCTGAACAGCCCTATTAGATTGTTTGCAGATGACGCTGTCGTTTATCGACTGATAGTCATCAGAAGATCAAAACAAATTTCAAAACGATTTAGAAAAGATATATGTATCGTGCGAAGACTGGCAATTGACCCTAAATATGTGTGAGGTCGTCCACTTGAGTGCTAAAAGGAATCCGTTAAACTTCGGTTACACGATAAATCAGCCAAATCTGAAGCCCGTAAATTCCACTAAACATCTAGAGATTACAATTACGAACAAATTAAATTGGAAGGGACACATGTTGTGGGGAAGGCTAACCAAAAACAGCGTTTATTGGCAGGACACTTAGAAAATGTAACATCTACTAAGTAGACACTACGCTTGTCCGTCCTCTTTTAGAATAATGCCGTGCAGTGTGGGAACCTTACCAGATAGGTTTGACGGAATACATCGAAAAAGTTGAAAGAAGGGCAGCACGTTTTGTATTATAGCGAAATAGAGGAGAGAGTGTCACTGATATGATACAGGATTTGGGTGGATTTCATTAAAAGATAGGCGTTTTTCGTTGCGGCGGAATAGTCTCACGAAATTCCAGTCACCAACTTTCCCCTTTAAATGCGAAAATATTTTGTTGACGGTGACCTACATGGGGAGAGGCGATCAGCATGATAAAACAAGGCAAGCCAGTGGTCGTACGGAAAAATATAGGTGTTCGTTCTTTCCGCGCCCTGTACGGGATTGGAATAATAGAGAACTGTGAAGGTGGTTCGATGAACCCTTTGCCAGGCAATTAAATGTTATTTGCAGAGCATCCATGTAGATGTAGAGGTAGACATATGACATACCCTGTAACAGTTCGTTGGTAATGTGGAATTTCGTAACTGCTTGACGTTTTATTGAAGTGGGGTGTCAGAGAGAGAATTTCAAGTCTGATCCATGCGAAGCGGAGGGGAGCAGTCAGCACAGACCAAAAGGAGGAAGGAGGTAAAATGAGGCTGCACAAGGCGACCACAGATGTTCAAGTTGAGTATTGAATAGGCATGGAGGGGATCAAAGCCCATTGTTGAAGTGAACGTTTTGTATCAGAGGCTCAGTTTCAGCTTAGTACTGCTGGTTAGGTCGCACGTGTTATACGCATGTATCCCTAGCTCTGACGCTGCAATCTGCCATATGACGAAGTCTGACATCAGCTTTGCCCCTAAGATACATGAAGCGTGCCTGCAAACTGTGCTACTGCTATGTGGCCACGCGCTGTTCTACACGCTGTCAGGGTGGGATTCGTCCCACACTAGCAGAGTCCACGCCCCTCACTCTGTACCATGTGCCGAGGTTGGACATCCACTGTGTGCCGCAGGTACCCGGAGCAGGCCCGCAAGCTGTGCACGCTGCAGCGCTGTCACGTGGCCATCGCACTGTGCTACACGGTGCCGGTGCTGGCGTGCAGCCCACCCATAGCGGTCTTCGAGATTCGGGAGACCAGGGTGCGCCAGCACTCGGGCAACCTCACTCTTTACCACGTGGGGCTCAGCGACGCCGCCGAGAAGGACGATAAGCTGCTCTACCACGCCAGCTTCTGGCTCTACTCGGTGAGCACACCTCTAGCTACCTAACAGCCGAGAAATTTTCAGTAAACTTTTGCATCATCAGCGTCAAGTGGTGGATTTCTCTCGGTCATTATCAAGTGATAAATCATTTGAAAGGAAATTGTTGGCTTTTCGCGCTATGTGGATTCAGCCTGTGAGCTCTTTCTTTACGTGCTGTAGGGCCGGGCGCAGTGGCCGAGCGGTTCTAGGCGCTCCAGTCTGGAACTGCGCGACCGCTGCGGTCGCAGGTTCGAAACTTGCCTCGGGCATGGATGTGTTAGGTTAGTTAGGTTCAAGCAGTTCTAAGTTCTAGGGGACTGATGACCTCAGTCCCAAAGTGCTCAGAACCATTTCAACCATTTTTTTACGTGTTTTTACTGTGTTGATTCTAGATATATGTCTTGCAGCGCTCTTATTTGATGAATCACAGGGCCAGGTGCCAGCAGTTGTAATGTATACGACATATTTTACGTTGCATGAGTTGCTATGTGAGCGTTGCCATGTACTACTGAAGAATGCTGAAAAACGTGCTTTTATGTAACAGACCAGAACATAATCAGAGGCTGTAACACCATTCGCGCATCACATGACAATAGATCACTGTATAGTCGTTTGCAAAGTGTTAGCTATTTCAATAATTAAATTAGCTTTTCGCGATAAGAGCAATTTAAAACGAAGCTACACTTCGCAACAATCAGAAATTCCCACTAATCTGAACCAGGAATTTACAAAAATAATAACTGTAATAGCTTCTACGTCGGGCAGACGGGACGTAATTTCTTCACACGATTCCGTGAACACGTAAGAGTCAGTGAAAACAACCAATCAAGTTTCTATCTACTTCTAAAAACCGAAAACACCTCAGTACAAAACATCGAAACAGATTTAGATAAAACGCCGAAAGGATTAGACGTGACTATTATATAACAACTTGAGATATATATACACACAAAACTTTCCGAAGGAAATTCTTAATGAACATACCGGTTTCAAATAAAGAAATTATTTAAATAACTTAACTGACTTAATCGATATAGGTTGGAAGCGGAACCGTGGGTATTATACACATGCCAGAGATACCTAAAGACATCAACATCTCTGACCAAAGTCTGTTCTCACATAAATGTAAAGCATCTGTGGTGTCAACTGTCATAAATTACGCTAAATATTTGCGACTTACACTAAAATGTCACGCCCTGCTGTATGAAACCTAACACCATAAAATCAACGTGACACCGAAATTTCTCGAATTTCATACGAAATGTAGCAAGAACAGTCACACCAGATATTATTTATATGTCAGAAAAATGTTGACAGCAGTACAAAACCAAAGATAGGATACACAGATTGCGATACCTAAAGACAGAATCACCTCTGACCATAATCTGTTAGTATGTAAATACAAAAGTCAAAAATAACAGGAAATATTATATCAAAATATTTCGCCACACTGTATATACCAGCGCAAAATCTACGTAAAATCGATATTTCAGAATTTCACATGAAATTTAAATGGTTCAAATGGCTCTGAGCACTATGGGACTTAACAACTGTGGTCATCAGCCCCCTAGAACTTAGAACTACTCAAACCTAACTAACCTAAGGACATCACACACATCGAAGCCCGAGGTAGGATTCGAACCTGCGACCGTAGCGGTCACGTGGTTCTAAACTGAAGCGCCTAGAACCGCACGGCCACTGCGGCCGGCACGTGAAATCTAGCTAAAACAGTCACCGGATAAGTCACACCTAGGGTGATCATATTTTATTCAGTCAAAACTGGGACTTTCATACATTTTCTTAGCCAAAAAGTGGGACAATTTTTATTTCTCGTTAAATATCAATGCTAACATTTCTTCTTCCTCTGCAAATATAGCCTTCACTGATATTTGTGTGTGTGTGTGTGTGTGTGTGTGTGTGTGTACAAAACCAAACAAAGAATGGAAAGACTGGAAAGAAGTACATTTCAAGTTTTCAGAAATTTACTTATTTAGAAATGTAACATTTATAACACAGAATGTAGAAAGACATACAGTAACAATCACTACAAAAAAAGTTGTTAGTGAACACAAGGAATTTACGGTTTTGTGGATTCCACACTGCAATCATATTTCTTCGAAGATGAAATTTCATTCAGCAACTTAGGTTTGCCTAATAGGTATGAACGGAAGTCAGTGCAACTGTATTTACTGAAGTTTAAACAGGTCAGTATAATACACTTAACGCTCCTCACCATAAATTTATGTCTCTCATCTATCCACTGTGACGATAGTAAGCTGAAAACTCAACATTTGCATTGTGGGCAGGGAGTGAAAAGAAGTACTGCGCTATATTAAGCGATTCTCTGAACTGTTCATTACACTGGCAAGACCTGAAAAACCTACATCATTTTTCATGTGGCATCAACTGAGTCCATTGCTCACTGTCTGTTTCCACTTGTTGCTTTACAAACGACTGTATATGAACTATTTCATCAAATAAGAGGCTGTCATTTACTAGAATGCCCTTTTCAATTAGCCACATTAAAGTATTTTCAACTATTGACCATTCTGGTGGTTCTGTGAGCATCATCCATGAGAATACAGAAAACTCAGCTATTCCCTGTAACCATGAGGATAAACAGTCTACTGAAGCATCATAAAACGTTCATACCGCTATGTCAAATTTCTTAACAGACTGGTCATCACAATCATTCAGCAGTTTTTTTTTTTTTTTTTTTTTTTTTTTTTACACTTAGTGGTACAAAACGTTCATGTTTCCTTGAATTTAGACTTGTCAAAGCATTATTTAAGACTGCTAATACTTCACATATGGAATTATTCTGTTTCTCAATGCTCAGAATGGATTGTTGGAAAACACTCATTTGTGAATGTACAAAAAGTAAATAACGTTAATTTATAGGATCACTGAAAAAACTCTTTAAGGTTGCAGGACATTTTGAGTTAGACTGTGACAAAAAGTAAGATTTCAAAGGTTCAAACATTTTCAAGATCCTTTGTATGGCTGAAAACAATGAAAGCCACCGTGTTTTGGAAAAGGAAAGTAAATTTTTGTGACACCAACAAATTCATAGAATACAGGGAGTTCTGCAAGACGAATAGAAAAAATATGAAAATGGTTATACAACTTCATGACAATGCAGTCCATGTCAACAGGTAAAACATCACAAGCACTTTGAAGTGTGTTATGAACAACATGTGCTGGACAACCAATGCCAACAATGTTAGAGTTTTTTAATTTTTCTTTCAGATGTGTGAAAACATTATTACCCTCTTTCTCCATTAACGCCGCAAAATTACAGTTAGTATTATCTGCACCAAATGCAACACACTTTGAGACGATACTGAATGACTGTATAACATGAGAAAGATGATTGGAAATGGTTTCGGACTTTTCCTTCTGCAATTCATCAAGTTCAAGCAATTTTGTCTGCAGTCCACCCTCACTTACAGAAAAATACTGAACTATCAGAGGAAAAATTTTCTAATGGACATGGTTGCTAGCATCAGTGGATAATGAAAAGTATTTTGCACCGTTTACAGCAGCTATTACCTGTTTCTGGGAATGCGGAGCTATAACATTGTTGATAATTGCTTCACACTTTGTTCTTCCACACGAAACATTTTCTGCAATCTTAGAATCAGGAAATTTTTGTTTGTTTGGTTGAACACTGCAGTCATTATTAGAACGATAGCTTTGGTGGTGTTTAACAACATGGGATGACAAGGTTCCTTCTGCTGCAGCTACGTTTTTCTCTTCCTGTGTATTTGAAGTTACAAAATGTCTCGTCATTTTTTGCGAGGAGCCTGCCGATCGAAGATTCTTCCTGTGTTTCTCTGATTCCATATGATGCTTGAGATCTGCAGCACCACCATGAGACGCGGATACAGCACAGTTACATACGTTACATTTTGCTGAACAGTCATTGTCTGTAGCAGTGAAACAAGGAAATTTCCTCTGTAGCTCTTTCGAAAACATTGATTTTCGTTTCGGCATCGCCATGACGTGCTAGCACTTCACGAAACTGATACTGAGTGCTGACAACAATGGCAAGCAAAAGCAAAGAAAATAAGAGTACGCAACAATTATAGTGCTTAAGCTGTATAATATCAGGGAGTACCAATGTACGGAATGTCAGTTTCAATTGATAGTTTATATTTCGACACTCAGAAAATATTTTAACCACTTTGTAAATGTCTGAAAATAATCCTTCAAAATCGGGACAAATTGCTTGTTTTAAAAAATAAGTCGGGACAAATTTTTTAGCCTCAAAAAACGGGACAATCCCGATTAATCAGGACGTATGGTCACCCTAGTCACACCAGATGTTATATATAAGCCAGCACAACGTAGACGCTAGGGTCCTTCTTACTTAACTTATAAATATAATAGTTAATTACAACATAGTTGTTTGAGTTAATTCGTGATAATGAAAATTACGACTGCAGTTTCTGTTATACCTCAATAGCTCTCGAAATTCTTCATTTACAAAAATTAAGTCCAAAATTCCTGTAGAACTATAACACATTGTAATTGTCATACTTTGTATGCACGCGTACTTGAAAATGGAAATCTTTTGCCGTAATAATAAATGTTTTAAGCAGTGATAATGGAACCTTACTTACTATTCCGCAAATCACTTGGTTGTCAACCGGCCTCCAGCCTCTACAAGGCAACATGTGGCTACACATTTTCTGTTATTATTTACTGTACGGATGCGTGAGGTACTCTTCCCAACGCTACAGTCTGACACGTGACTCAGAAAGCAAACAGAGTAGTGGCTTGTCAGAGTCGTTCAAGAGAAACGTGTGAAGTGAGAGGTGAATGTCTATGTCATTCTGCAGAGGGACAACCACGCAAGCAGAACTGACGTTATTGGTGTTACGAAACTGGCTCGAAAGAGATTAAACTTGAAGCTCTGTTACCAGAGCCTATCTGGAGAAAGTATTTTGACAGTGAATGAACCTAAATGAAGTAACATTTAATCTCTTGCGAGATGCACAACGTTGTTTAGGTATCAATGTTACTATAAAATTCATGTTTACAGTTACTAAAAAATCTCAAAAAATAACGCGAAATAAAATGAACACTTCTGTAAAATAAGCAGTCAAATCCTAATATCATCCATCAAAATAAGTAAGTTCACTCAAGGCTCCGAGAAAGCTACAACATGACAAGTTCTAGAACGTCGTCGTACTGCTGTTAGATCTAAAATTCTCATTTTACTTAGACCTTGCACAGATGAGAAACAACTCGCTCATTCCGAGTGGTCGGAGCAAGAACATAATGGTGGAGGACCGACATTTCACAAAATGGTACATACTGTAAAAGCACGTGTAATAAAAAATACAGTGTACGGATTTGAATCACTTTTCCTGTCTCATCTGGCACGAAACCGTATGAGCAGGCAAATAAGTAATTTAAAACGCGTCACTTTTCCCTTTACGTTGCATCAGAGAATTCATTCTAGCCAAGCAACAATCCGACTTACCTCGGTGAGCATTGTCAGTTAACCTATAGCATTTCACGAGGCTCACATTATTTGAAACAGTCTAAAACATTGTAACCTCCCCGCAAAATTTTATAAGTAATCTTATTCAAATGCTAATGGACATAGAGCTAAGTGTAACCTCCCAGCAGTGGAATTTAATGACAATGACAATAAATGAAAAATAGCAATCTGAGCCATGTGTAAGCTGCCCACAAAAATGTAAGACAATTCAATGATAATGAAATCTCAGTGACAATGAAAACGCAAATAGACCGAAATGTCGATCTTAGGCCCTGTTATTACCTCAGTAAAATTGCATCTGCTCTTATTTTTCGCCATAGCTTGGAGGAAATGCATCGCAAAAATTCTTTGAACTTAAGTTAATTTTTTCTTTAAGGAAATGCATGGGAAATTTTTTTCAATAAAATGTTTGTTTTGTTAAAATGCTTGGTTTGAAAACAAAATTCTTATTGGGGCGATTCTTGAACAAATTAATTACACTTAAGATGCATTACATTATCAGATGAGCGCAATGCTGCTTCATTACCTTATTTAAAAAATATACCTCGTCCTGAATCTTGACCAGAGGCCCATGTCGACGCCCGCCGACTCCTCACACACGACTCCGACTGTGTCTCGCGCGCTACTAGCACTGACTAACTACATGTTCTCGCGACTCGCTACGTACAACAACTGCCTCGCAACAGAACTAAACTCTCGCGCGGTCAAGCGCAGACTAGCAACGATAAATAACTCTCTGGTCAGAGATTCTGTCATGCCTCGCCATCGCTGCTACAGAACATACTTGTTTCAATATACATTGTGCGGTGTTCATGGTAGTATCAAGAGTACACAGTATTTTAAATTTCAGGATTCGTCTGTACTTGGATTAGCTTGCATCGCGGCTTGATATTGCGCTGTTCCGCTACTTCGAATACCTTTGCATTCACGTAAACTCCTTCACACTCCGCCGCGCGGAGTGGCCGCGTGGTTCGAGGCGCCATGCCGCGCATTGCACGGCCCCTCCCGCCACAGGTTCGAGTCCTGCTTCGGGCATGAGTGTGTGTTGTTCTCAGAATTAATTAGTTTACGTTAGTGTAAGTAGTGTGGAAGTCTAGTGACCGATGATCTCAGCAGTTAGGTCCCTAAGGGATTCATACCCATTTGAACATTTTCTCACACACTCTGTTTGACTCTACGATTAACGATTTACTATCCGCTCCCTCCCCCTCGTGTATCATTTAATATAGATACCACATATATACAGAAAATTAAAGTATTGCACATTTAAAAATAAACTTGTTCGTAATAAATACGTAGCGTGAACATAATAAAAATGAGGGACAGCAGTATATTTTGCTATAGAGTGAATTTGAGCATCCGCATAGCTAAATATATTTTTCACACTTATGTCAAAAGAGTAAAGAAAAGGTAAAAAATTTATGCTACCTAGGATTAGCAATTTCTTAATCTGAAGTTGTAAAATTACTTGAGCTTCGAATCCAAATTCACACTTTCCCATAGTGACCTGAGAGAGGGGGCTTTAGTTCCATAAATAAGACACAATGTCACTGCATAATGTTTGCCTACCGTACACATCTCGGTGAATAAAAAAGTCTGTGATGGAAGTAGCAATAAACATGGATGCTTTTCTTTTATTCCTTTTTGTGGTAGAACTAAACGAACAGGATGGTCAGTAAGAATTGTAGACATCCCATGTAGACGTATGCTGAACACTGGCGCAAACAAGAAAATTTCAATTCACTAAGGCCGAAGGTCTTTGAAGGTCAACGAAGATCACAAAGGTGGCATGAACGTCCATTTATAGAAGGTGTTCGAAGTAATGACCATTGGTATCAATGCAGTGCTGCAATCTTATTATCATAGATTGAGTGGTATTCCGTATCACTTCGTCATTTATCGAAGCACATGCTCTGACCATTCTCTCTCGCATATCTTCAGGCGTAGTTGGGACGTCTTTATAATCAACGTACTTTACGAATTCGCACAAGAAAGAATACAGAGGCTCCAAGTCTGGCGAACAAGCTGGCCACGACACATCTCCTCCGCGTCCAATCCAACGATCTGGGAATTGTCTCTGGAAGTCATTTCTAGCCATCAGCGAAAAATGTGCCGAACACCCATCGTGTTGATACCACATTCTGTTCCTTGTTCCTAAAGACATTTCTTCCGATAAAAGACCTAATGTTTCTGGCACGAATGTGGTGTACTTCCTACCATTAAAACTTCCTTCGATGAGATAGGGGCCTATAATTCTGTCCTCCAGAATCCAACACAGTACATTCACCGACCACGGTTTTGGTGTGCAACTTCCCGCAGTCAACATGGATTTCCAGTTGCCCAATAATGCATGTTATGCAAATTAACATTTCCATGGTTCTTGAATGTACCCTCATTATTAATTAAAATCAAATAAATGCATGTTTCATCCCTCTGAATCTGAAATTGAGACCATCGGCAGAATTAAATTCTTCGTGGAGACTGATGTGGTAAGGATGATATTTATGGCGATGCAGAACAGTAACAACACTACTCTGGTTCATGCCGTATTCCCTTGCGGTTTTACACGAACTAACACAAGGATCTTGAACCACAGTGGCAAGAGTACCAATTTCCGTTTCCTCGTTAGTAACTTCCCTTTGCCGGATATGTTTCAGATGCGTTAAAGATCCAGTTGTTCTCAATTTATCATACACATGTTTAGATGTACTCTGTGTAGGGAGAGTCCGTGGAGGATATCTTTCAGTGTATAAGTCTCCAGATCTCAATTAATTTCGTTGGCATTCTCCGTAAATGAGAAGCATATCGTTTTGTTCTTCGAAGGAATGCAGCATTGACATTAGCTTGATCCGACGATACTAGTCTTATCGTTCCTATTAGTGTTCTATTGCGAAACCATCCAATTGTGTTCACATGTCAATGCCACGTTAGATGGATACGCCGTATTCGGCGATTATTTACTATCAGCACGATATATGTGAGACAATTGTCAGAACATATACTTCAATAAGTGATACGGAGTACCACTCAATCCATGGTAAGAAGATCGCAGCCCTGCATTGATACCAGTGGTCATCCCTTTTAACACATTGTAGATGGACGTTCATGCCACCATTGTGATCTTCGTTCACCTTAAAAGACTTTACTGTTGCATATCATTGGATTCGTCTCGATAGCTGCTATCAGAAAATAAGTACCAAACTGTAGCATCCCATTTAAAAAAACAAAGTTGAACTTCATTTCTCTGACATGGCCCCACGTTCCAACAAAAGCCAACGTCGTATTATGGCTCCCATTGTCCCAACCAACATTTGTGCCACAAATTTTTCAGCTGCTATGATACATTTGGGGTTATTTCAAATGGGAATAGTTAGTGACTCACACTGTACAGAAATCTCTGCTGTGAGCAACTGATCAGGATAAATTCCAGCAATATGGTTTGTCAGTCTTTTCTCCCACTAATATCTTGTGTGATATTTGTTTTGCAGATGAGCCAATTAGGGGCAATGTTTTGTAAAATCAGAACCAGTGTTTGATAATGACTTCTTAGCCTTTGTAGTGTCTTGCACGGGCTCCACTGGACTCATGGATACCCATGTGTGTGTTCCCCAGAGCATAATGGAGTCACTGCCAGTTTGTCTCCAGCCCACACACATGTGTCAAGGAGCCGTTCCCATGCAAGACGACGGACTGGCGCGCTCCAGTTATCATGATGAACAGTGTATCAGGATTCATCAGAGCAGACAATACTCTGCCACTGCACCCAAGTTCATTGTCAATGTTCACATGCCCATTTCAGTCGTAGTCGCTGATGTTATGTTTTAATGTTGGCACTTGCATGGTACGTCAGCTGTGGAGGCTCATCGTTAGGAGTGTTTCGTGCAATGTGTGTTCAGACACAGTTGCACTCTGCCCAGCATTAAAATCGGATCTCAGTTCCACCACAGCTCGCCGCCTGTCCTGTTTTACTAATCTGCCCAGACAACAAAATCTGACATCTGTCGTGAGTGGTGGCTGTCCCAACCCCACCACGTCTGGAAGTGGTTTCACCTTGGTTTCGCCTCATATTGAAGACTTTCACCACAGCACTTCTTGAACATCTGACAAGTCCTGAGCATCTGGGCCTTCAAAATCTGCCCTCAGTCAAACTCAAATAGATCGTGCACTGTCCCCATTCTCCACAGGGACAGCATGCTCTCTGATATTACATGCACTCTGTGTGAGTATCTGACTAGCAGTCATTCCCCCACCAGATGGCATTACTATGACCTTGAACTGCTTACATCGATAGTAGGTTGCTGGTCATAATCCTCTGGCCGATCACTGAGTACGGACCCAATAGTATGTACTGTTGGAGTCACTGCACTACAGTTCAGTGGTTGACATAACAACTGTCACAGGTCGCTATGCGGCTGATACTGTCCATGCTGCTGTCGATGCCGATTCCTGTAGAAGCGTCAGCGAAAGATCTTCCCCTGCCGTTACCAACTTGCCACTGCAAAGCTTATTCTTATTCTGCAGGCGAAAACAATAGTGGTCTACAGAGCTGGGCAAAACAGTGAGCAAAGTTTGTAAAACAGTGTTATGTGATTCGTTGACGTAATTCGCGAAGTAACTGCAACACTTCGAATGCACTCCATGTGATCAGAAGATTCCGGACACCTGGCTCAAAATGACTTACAAGTTCAGGGGGCCCTCCATCGGTAATGCTGGGAATCAATGAGGTGTTGGCCCACCTTTAGCCGGATGTCAGCTTCAACTCTCACCGGCATACGTTCAATCAAGTGCTGGAAAGTTTCTTGGGGAATGTGAGCCCATTTTTCGTGGAGTGCTGCACTGAGGAGGAGTGTCAATTGTGGTCGGTGAGGCCTGGCAGGAAGTCGGCGTTCTAAAACATCTCAAAGGTGTTCTATAGGATTCAGGTCAGAACTCTGTGCAGGCCAGTCCATTAGAGGTATGTTACTGTCGTAGACCCACTCCGCACAGACCGTACATTATGAACAGGTGCTCGATCGTGTTGAAAGATGCAGTCGCCATTCCTGAATTGCTCTTCAACAGTTGGAAGCAAGAATGTGCTTAAAACCTCAATGTAGGCCACTGCTGTGATAGTGCCACACAAAACAACAGGGGTTTGCAAATCCCCTCCGTGACAAACACGACCACCACATCCGAATTTTAGTCATCGCACTACACATGCTGGCAGATGACGTTCACTGGGCATTCGCCATACCCACACCCTGCCATCGGATCTGCACATTGTGTACCGTGATTCGTCGCTCCACACAAAGTTTTTCCACTGTTCAGTCGTCCAATGTTCACGCTTCTTACACCGAACTAGGCTTCATTTGGCGTCATGTGTGGCTTATGAGCAGCCGCTCGACCATGAAATCCAAGTTTTCTCACGCGAGCCACCCAACGGTGTGTGGCGGAGGGCACACTACGTGCCACTGTCATTAACTCCCTTTCCTGTTCCAGTCGCGTATGGTTCGCGGGAAGAACGAGTGCCGGAAAGCCTCCGTGAGCACTCGAATCTATCTAATTTTACATTCGTGATCTCCTCGGAAGTAGGGGGGAGCAATATATTCGATAGCTCATCAAGAAACGCACCCTCTCGAAACCTGGACAGCAAGCTACACCGCGATGCAGAGCGCCTCTCTTGCAAAGTCTGCTACTTGAGTTTGATAAACATCTCCGTAACGTTATCACGCTTACCAAATAACCGTGTGATGCGCCGCTCTTCTTTGGATCTTTTCTATCTCCTCCGTCCACCCGATCTGGTACGGATCCCAACAGTGATGAGGAATACTCAAGTGTAGGTCGAACGAATGTTTTGTAAGCCACCTCCTTTCTTGATGGACTACATTTTCTAGGGACTCTCCCAATGAATCTCAACCTGGCACCCGCCTTACCAACAATTGATTTTATATGATCATTCCACTTCAAATCGTTCCGTACGCATACTGCCAGATATTTTACAGAAGTAACTAACTGCTACCAGTGTTTGTTCCGCTATCATATAATCATACAATAAAGGATCCTTCTTTCTATGTATTCGCAATACATTACATTTGTCTATGTTAAAAGTCAGTTGCCACTCTCTGCGCCAAGTGCCTATCCGCTGCAGATCTTCCTGCATTTTGCTGCAATTTTCTAATGATGCATCTTCTCTCTGTATACTACAGCATCATCCGCGGAAAGCCGCATGGAACTTCCGACACCATCTACTAAGTCAGTTGTATATATTGTGAAAAGCAATGGTCCATAACACTCCGCCGTGGCACGCCAGAGGTTACTTTATCGTCTGTAGACGTCTCTCCATTGAGAACAACATGCTGTGTTCTGTTTGATAAAAGCTCTTCAATCCAGCCACACAGCTGATCTGATATTCCGTAGGCTCTTACTTTGTTTATCAGACGACAGTGCAGAACTGTAACGAATGCCTTCCGGAAGTCAAGTAAAATGGCATCTACCTCGGAGCAAATATCTAATATTTTCTGGGTCTCATGAACAAATAAAGCGAGTTGGGTCTCACACGATCGCTGTTTCCGGAATCCATGTTGATTCCTACAGAGTAGATTCTGGGTTTCCAGAAACGACATGATACACGAGCAAACTCCCGCCTAAGTGTCATAGTACTTGCAGTGGATCCTGATGCAGTTTGGAATTCCTGTGTGATGGTCTGGATAGATGTCTAACTATTGCCCATTACAGCCCTCTTTAACTGTCGGCAGACTCTGTCAGTCTGGCCGAGCGGTTCTAGGCGCCACAGTCTGAAACCGAGCGACCGCTACGGTGGGAGATTCGAATCCTGCTTCGGGCATGTAGGTGTGTGATGTTCTTAGGTTAGTTAGGTTTAAGTAGTTCTAATTTCTAGGGGACTAGGTCCCATAGCGCTCAGGGTTATTTGATTAGAACTCTGTCAGTCAACAGACAAGGTCGGCTTGTACACTTTTGTGCTGTATGTGTCTCTTTACGGTACCAGTTTACCGTCGTATCGGAATCAATAGGCCTAGGGATGTGGAAATCTCGCGTAGAGACGTTTGACAGAAGTGACACCAAATCACCTGACCGTGAGTTTCGCACAGCGACCCATTGTTCTGTCTCACGATGTGTAATGACTATTGAGGTCACTGATATGGAGTACGTGACAGTAGGTGGCGCAGAATTGTTGTGTACATAGTTCCACGTAGTCAGCGTGTACACAACTTTCCCACTAGAGCACGCCTCAGTAAGCAGAACAGCGCAGGGGCAGCGCTTGTACGTCTCCACACTATGAGATGGCGCTGCCACAGAGACGGACCAAATTCTGCTTCCGCCGATCCGCGTATTGATATGTAACGCAGCCAGTGAGATTGCTGCTTACATAGAACCTTTTTTCCTCACGGATCACACTTGCTCAGTGATACATGAAAGGGCGAGGTATTATAACGAGTGTACAGACCTCCGATTAGTTAGTCTGCATTTGTCTGCACCAATCTGTACCAGTCTGCATTAGTCTGTACCAGTTCTACATTTGTCTGTACCAGTCTAAAGTCAAGTTTCAGTCTGCGCCTAATAAGATTACCATATTCCTGTGCATCGCCATGAAGATAACTATATAGACACTTCTGTCAAGTATCAGAGATATATGTGAGAATAAGATTAACGTACAAATACCAAAGGAACTTCATATTGCCAATTGTAAATAGCATCGAGAACCAAGTTAAGTAATTTTTATGCTTGTTATTGTTTTAATAAATGTGTGTGAAAGTTAATCAAGTTCTGTTTAAAGTTGGTCACCGTCAATCTGCTACTCTAGGCGTCAAGTGGCATTTCTATCGTCTGACCTAACGGCAGAAGATAAACACGCCACGATAAGACCACGAGAGATATTGCTGACACTCGCCTCCTTCGCTAGAGCGACAAGTCAAATAATCTGATGGTGTGTGTACTGAAGGTCTTACAGTACGCACACCAAAAGAATGCACGTAATAGGAAAAACGTATGTTGTTAGCGATGTCCGGATACTTTTGATCACACATTGTAACTGTCGGGGATCTTCTTTCGCCGACTTAAATGCAGACTGCCGGACACCTGTCGGTAGACCACCTCGGTGGTGGGGCTCAGCAGCTGACGCCGGCGCCACTCTCCTGCCGCAGGTGGTGCTGCGGCTGATCCCGTGCGCGGCGCTGTCTCTGCTGATCGCGTGGCTGGTGCGCACGCTGCTGCGCAACGGGCGGCAGCACGCGGCGCTGACGGGCCGTTCGCGGCGCGCGCACCGCACCACGCGCATGCTGGTGGCCGTGCTGCTGCTGTTCCTGGCCACCGAGGTGCCCAGCGGCGTGCTCGGGCTGCTCAGCGTGCTGCTGCGGCCGTGCTTCTTCCTCGGCTGCTACAAGCTGTTCAGCGAGGTGATGGACATGCTGGCGCTCACCAACGGCGCCGTCAACTTCGTGCTGTACTGCGCCATGAGCCGGCAGTTCCGCACCTCCTTCTCGCAGCTGTTCTGCCCCGCGCTGCTGCTCAGCAAGCGCAAGCCGCCGCCCGCCTCGCTGACGCAGTCCACGTGCGTATGATGGCGCGGGGCGGCCGGGCTCGCGCTCGCCGCCGCCGACTCCTCGGACAGCCAGTACGCCCCCACCAGCAGGGCCACCTGCGCCGAGCACGCCCTCTGAGGCGAGCCGCGGCTCGCTCGTCCAAGCACCCGCGCGCTGCGTCGCGTGGGGACAGACCGCAGTCGGGGATGTTTGTGTGGCTGACAGTTCAGCGATTTCCACAAGAACGTCAAAAGACTGATCTTTTCTATCATAAAAACAATGTACATATATTACTATGTGACTGTAATTGTTAACAGTTTTCAAGCACAAGTACAAATGCTTTCGATGTAAGAGTGACACAACTCCTTTTGACACATCTCAGTGAACATTTCATGTTAAGAAAGTTCCTGGCAGATTGAAACTGTGTGCCGCTCCGAGACTCGAACTCGTGACCTTTGCCTTTCGCGGGCAAGTGTTCTACCGACTGAGCTACCCGAACACGACTCACGGCCCGTCGCCACAGCTTTACTTCTGGCAGTACCTCGTCTCCTACCTTCCAAACTATACAGAAGCTCTCCTGCGAACCTTGCAGAACTAGCACTCCTGAAAGAAAGGATATTGCGGAGACATGGCTTAGCCACAGCCTGGGGGATGTTTCTTCTTTCAGGAATGCTAGTTCTGCAAGGTTCGCAGGAGAGCTTCTGTATAGTTTGGAAGGTGGGAGACGAGGTACTGGCAGAAGTAAAGCTGTGAGGGCGGGGCGTGAGTCGTGCTCGGGTAGCTCAGTCGGTAGAGCACTTGCCCGCGAAAGGGAAAGGTCCCGAGTTTGAGTCTCGGTCCGGCACACAGTTTTAATCTGCCAGGAAGTTTCATATCAGCGTACACTCCGCTGTAGAGTGAAAATTTCATTGCAGAATTTTATGTCAATTTTGGTAAAAATTTTTGGTATACAGTGATCAATAGATTATTGTATTTTAAATAAAGTTCAGTCTTGATTACAACACTTATGTTTCAATAACACTGGTGACCCGTTTCGGTTATTTTTACATAACCATCTTCAGACCTGTGAATAAATTTTAAAAAAGTACTAGAAACCAATCTTTAAATAAAATGATAGTGTGTAATGACGACAAAATTTTTAACAAGATAAAATAAAATTAATTATACCCATGGCTTCCTTGAAGGATGGTAAGCGGAGCTCTCCTCAGCTGCTACGAAGTCAACTGATGGTTATGAGTGCTGAGCACGACCTTAAATATGCAGAGGCTCCGCCTACTTCCTGTCACACTACTTCACAACTGCCAATCAGCGCTCATAATATGACGCTATCGTCAAAGTATCTAAATACGAAATACCCTAGTAACATAAATTTAGTTCATTTAAAATGTCTGATTAACAGATAGTTACTATGTGTAAAACTAATTTATATTTTAGATAAAAACGGTAAACTACGATGTGTAATAGCTGTGCCCTCTATGGGCAATATTAATACTATTATAGTGTCAGTTACATCAAAGATGTGAAAGTCCTTGGAGTTGTGGTATATATCGATTATACCGCGTCGGCTACATCACAATTGCATCTTTGTTGGATGTTGCAGAATCGTCTTACTTTAACTGTAGTTTTCATAGCAACATTCTTTATAGCAGTAGGGCAGCAGCCAAGAGTACGTTCCGCATTATGTATGTCTGAATAACTGATGAGACCACTGATTAAATATTTAGAACTCATCGACCTAATAGTTTTTATAATAATCAATTTCAATTTAATAAAAATTTTATATATTGTATAGCATATTTTTCATACATAGCTTTTTCCATGGGTATAAAACTAACCTTAAAACAAAAGAGTAGTGCATCTTCATTATAAAATTTCATCAAAAAGGTCGTAAAAATATTTTTTCGCTAAAATCTAATTGCTCATTGAGCAGCATTGATGATTTGGTTTTCAAATGAGCATATATCGCGATTTCCTCTGAGATATTCATAAGTAAGCCTTTATTTGCATTATGAAGAACTTGTAAATTCGACTCTACTGTCCCCTCCGCATGATTATTGAATGCTTATGTTACTAGTGTATTTCGTATTTTTATACTTTGACGATAGCGTCATATTATGAACGCTGATTGGCAGTTGTGAAGTAGTGTGACGGGAAGTAGGCGGAGCCTCTGCATATTTAAGGTCGTGCTCAGCACTCATAACCACCAGTTGACTTCTTAGCAGCTGAGGAGAGCTCCGCCTACCATCCTCCAAGGAACCCATGGGTATAATTTATTTTATTTTATCTTGTTAAAAATATTGTCGTTATTACACACTTTCATTTTATTTAAAGATTGGTTTCTAGTATTTTCTAAAATTTATTCACAAGTCTGAAAATGGTTATGTAAAAATAACCGAAACCGGTCACCTATGTTATTGGGACAAAAATGTTGTGATCAAGACTGAACTTTAGTTAAAATATAATTTAATGTTAAATCTCCAAATGTCGACAACCAGTCACTTTTGAGGAACTAAGCGGTGGCATTAGATTATACTGTTTCGAAGTGAGTGACAGGACACAGGTTTCCCTTAAGACCAGGCCTAAAATCTTTTATCAGAAACTGACATTAAAGGACTCCAGCATACTGTGAAGCCATACTAAACTTATATGTGCTACCCAATTCACTTTTTACCCTCTTGAACTCGTATTAGACTCTGTATGCTGTTATACTACTGCTACTTATTGGTGTTGTCAATATGGCTTCTAACGTTCCATCATAGTTCAAACAATCATCATCATCTTTGTTAACACATATATTTCATTTTTGGGAATTTAACTATAGTGCATTCTGTGTGAGTAATTTATGCTTCTTATTCACTGTTCGGTTTTACTTTTGCAATTGTCCGCAGCTCGTGCTCGTGCGGTAACGTTATCGCTTCCTGCGCCCGGATTCCAGGGTTCGATTCCTGGCGGGGTCAGGGGTTTTCTCTGCCTCCTGATGACTGGGTGTTGTGTGATGTCCTTAGGTTAGTTAGGTTTAAGTAGTTTTAAGTTCTAGGGGACTGATGACCATAGATATTAACTCCGATAGTGCTCAGAGCCATTCAAACCATTTTTTTATAATTTATATTTTGCTTTCTCCAATCACTTTCACCATCTTTACATTCTGCATCTTAATTTCTGTGTGCGGATTCTCATCATTGGTCTTATGACTCTTATTCTGTACCACACCAGTTATAACTTTTTCCTGATTTCTTTCCAGTGTCACTTTCTTGGCGCAAATGTTTCTGAGCACTATGGGACTTAACTTCTGAGGTCATCAGTCCCATAGGCATTAGAACTACTTAAACCTAACTAACCTAAGGAGATGACACACCTCCATGCCCGAGGCAGGATTCGAACCTACGACCATAGCGATCGCGCGGTTCCAGACTGTAGCGCCTAGAACCGCTCAGCCACCTCGGCTGGCGTCACATTCTTTCCCCGGTTGAAATTTCTGTAGAATAAATAAATCTTAGCGGCTACAGAATTTTGAACTATTTTACAGCAATACAATATCAGATAGAGCTTGTACATACTCTTAAAATGTTGACTGATTCTCGTAGTTATGTTGTCATTAACTGCATGGTACTTTGTAAGCACATCTGTGTGTGTTGTCTATGCAGTATTAGAGCGGTCCGAGTAAATTTAACTGTACCCATTCCTTACCTGTCAAAACATGGTAGTTTGATGTCCAACAATGTTATGGCGTACAATACACCTATGAAAGACAATGAATACAATGTATCGTCAGAATTTCTCCCATCTTCTTATAGATGTATTCTGGCGTTTCCCAACCTAACTCCCCTAACAGTATAACAGTCTGTAAGATTAAATTCTCTTTTCACAGGAAGCTCAATATGTACAGTGAATATTGTAACACTATCAATGTTGAACTCCATTAGCAAGTTAAGCATAGGCTTAGCAAAATTTTTCTGACTCAGGAAAACAGAAATTTTTGTACTAACAAGTGGCTTGCATTGCGCCCATTGTTTGTTTCTTTCTTCAGCCTATATATAACAACATCTTGAACATCAAACATAGATAAGGACGTGATTAGTACTACTGGTTTCACCCAAACTTATGCCTTTGCTTTCTCTATCTCACCTTCAACTACTTCAGTAAATATTTTATAGTTAGAACAAGGACTGGTCAGTAGCCTAGAGTAAAATTAAAATGAAAATGTTAACAATATTTGACAGGTTGGTGCTGCATCTACATTTTGACAAGTTGATCAGATTTGTAGCTAGCCATAGTATGTAACCTCTGACGCTTCCAGCTTAGAGCCCAAGTTTGAAAGCGTGAGCAGTGTTACCGTTCTACAATGACTCAAGTTGTACATAGCAATTTAGTTACTTGTACTGGTCATGTGTCAACATATTTATAACTACGAAATGAAAGTTTTAACATAATTTTACATGTAAATAAACAAGAGGTACAACATAATGTATATATTTTCGTGTACCATAAGCATAAATATTTATTTTGTATATTATCAACTGAGAGTTTTCCAAAAGGGTCATAGTTTAGGATTGTAAATGGCGTCAATAGACAGGGTGTAGACAGTTTTACTAAAATGTATCCATGTTGAACCCATATTGTCCTCATCATCCTTTCAAGTTTCAATGCAAACTGCTGTCTTTAAGGTGAATTAAGAAGTATCTGATACTGTTGTGCACGTTTAAGTCAGAACCAAACTTAGTTTTTTTTATGTAGCACATAGATCTGTAGAAGTATAAGCAACTTTTTGCAAATGTAGTTTCTATGAAATGTTGTCAAACACATAAAAAATCAACGCAAATTCCTTTTTCGCAAAGATTCAAAATATATGATGCAAGGATTAATGTAAATGTGAAACATAGTAATAAGTAACTGTTATGTCCAGATTCTTTAACTGAAACCCTGACGAACGTAAAATTTTGTCATGTAAACTAAAACCCCTTGCTTTTCTAGGAATTACCAATTTTTAACTTATGGTGAATAACTTGCAAATATTGTTCTCCCCATCCCCCAAAAATACAATAAAATTATTTATCTATTTTAAATGCCATAAACATGTGTCTATTAATTTATTTCTGCCAAAATGCAGCCAAGTTGAAACCAGACTGTCTTTCCTTTAAAGAAAAAACTTATTGAATTTTTCATGTTGTATGAGGCTGAGTCGTAACAGTGTAAAATCAGAAATTCACGAGACGTTTCAGGTTTTGTATCTATTTTAATACAAGTCACATGTATTGTTTGCATGTGTGAGCAGAGAGAGGGAGCTAGTCACTTATTTCTCGCACTTTCTCTGGCTTTCCTGTTTGGCCGAAGATACTACCTAAACTGTGTGCAGCAAGACGAATGAGCACAATCTGTGACTATCGGTCAAGTGGGGTGTCTTACTCCGAGTTAAGCCGCGTTTCCACGGGGCGTGACATGCTAGTCTGAGACATGCCGTCGTGGAACACTACTCGTGTGAACTAAGAGACAGAAGTTTGAGTGTGACGTCACGGGCAGGCGTGGGGGCTCACGCTTCATATCAAACGTGTTTGATTTTCAGACGTGAGTTTGCCTCGTCTGTGGCTGTGTCAGATTACAACATCTAGTGCTACGAACAACAAGGTGGCAACTAGTGCCATTAAAGGCCGTGTGATCAAGTTGCAAGACAGTGAAACTTTAGAATTTCTGGAACTTTACGCTGCTGAGCAGGTCTTGTATGATGTAAGCAGAGAAGAATACAGAGACCGAGATGCAAGAATGGCTGCTGCCAAAAGAATTAGTGATGCGCTCCAAATTCCAGGATTCGGACCGAAAGAATTAATTGTGAAATTTAAAAACTTTGGGAGTTCGTATTGTCAGGAACTGAAGAAAATAATCGAAAACGAACGGTCTGGAGCTGGCACTGACGAGGTTTACAAACCAAAAATCTTCTGGTTTGACAAGATGAACTCTTTCATTCGCCCTTTCATTCAGCAACGACCCACACTATCAAGTCTGGTAAGTGAAATAAAAATTTGTTTCCATATTTGAAGTTTTATACATTTCAAAATTGTTCCTTAAATTTACATTATTACAACAATTTTTATAATTATACAGAATAGTAGGTATATCATAGGAACTGTACCAACTTCTTTTAATAAAACAGTATCTAGCACTGTGACAATACATTCATATGATAAAATATATCTAGCAATGCATTTACTTTGTGATACTTACTAATTGAAGACAACCATGTACAAAATAACTGAGCACAATACTGACGCTGATGTGTTCTACGGTTCTGTATTTGGGACGTCGCCGAGTAGTACATTTTGCCAGGGCACAGCGCCTTCATTATTAAAGTAATCACGGTACTTATCCCGAATTTGTTGTGTCTGTCGATGTGGATGTCTGTTAGCAGTCTGCGGAAGGTTCTGTAGGCCAGTAATTTCCTCTTCATGCCACGATCCAGGGAAAATACGATGGTTGTCATGCTCGAAGTCAATTAAGCCTCGTGAGATGTAGGCGGGATTCGTTTTCCGCAGCCAGTTGTGCAACGAGCAGCATTCTAGTACTACTTCGTCGACCGGCTGTGTTTTTAAATATATTGGTTTTTCAAATACTCTAAATTTACTCACAAGTATGCCGAAAGTATTTTCTACAACTCTTCGAGCTCTTGAAACTCGATAGTTGTAGATTATTTCCTGTCGAGACGTGTTACGCCGACTGTAAGGTTTCGTCAGATAAGTCTAGCGGAAACGCATCATCCCCTACAACAACAAAATCACTTAGCATTGCAAGGGAATTTGTCTCCAAAGCGTTGTACAGTGACCTGTTTTGAAATATACCACCATCAGAATTTCTTCCTTTAGCTTCTACATCAACAAACAGGAAACAATAATCGGAATCAGGTAAAGCTAGCAATACAATACTGAAGCTACTTTTGTAATTGTAATAATCAAATCCAGTAGCGGGAGGGGCACGAATGACAATGTGTTTTCCGTCCAGAGCTCCCGCACAGCCTGGAAAGTTCCATCGTTCTGTAAACCCATACTTTATATTTTTCCCTTCATCAGAAGTTGCCGGCCCTGAGACAAAATTTATGTTTTGATTGCAGCTGTTACCAATAAACACAAATGAACAATCACAACTGGAGAAGCCACAATCCCTATCTGTAGATTTAACTGCTGTTCACGATCTCAACGAGACCATGCCAAGCACATCACAGATTCCAGCAGAAACTGAGACACCCAGGGCAGTACCAAAACGAAAAGTGCCTTCAACTCTATCGCAGCCTTCATCATTAAAAATCGGCGAGAAAGTTCTGCACGACTCCCAAATCGGTTTTTTTCATGTGTGATTGAGAAATTACAAGCTATTTCAAATCGTGCTGCTGTAATGAACCAAGGGGATTCTTACGACTATTTCGGAAAGTATGTTGCGTCAATGCTACGCAATATTGGGCCTCCAGTTGCCATGAGGCTTCAAGAGTCGATTACGTCACAAATAACAAATGCGATGTGCCCATCACCAACTCCCTCCAACCAATCAACACTACCAAGTGAGAGAGAATCAAATATGTGTGCTGATTTCTCAGATAACTATTTATTTACAAATTTATAGGTCGATCTAATTTTATTACTCAAACGATTGCTTTCTTTATATGCTGGTAACATTTTTAATGATCAATATTATTATGCTGATCATCCGTTTCCGTATTATTGTTTCCTTCTATTCCTTAAATACATAGACCTAGAATACTCGTACATTACTAAGTTGAAAATTCAAATAAAATAATAAAGGAAAAAGTTGTATACTATATGTTATTGTAATTACCTCTATGTATTCCGTAAGTGCCTTGTGGACCGCTTCGCAGGTTTCAGGTATAAATTTACTAATTGCGTTCTTTGGAACACGAAATAAGTATTCCAGACTTTTAAAAGAGTCCCCTGTGGCTAAATAGCGTAAAGTTACTTTAAGTTTAATTTTTCCTTTTACTGCTTTTCCCATATTAGTATCTGATTTTGAAATCAGAGGTGAAACGCGTTCCAAAAGGTAGTCAAACTGCACCTGATACATTCGTAATAAGTTTTTGAAATCTTCGTTGTAATGGTTTCTTAGTTCCATGTCAACCAAATTATGTGCCCTCGATGTTCTTTGACGTATCCAGTTCCTGACCCACTATCGCGTTTTCTTCCGTTTTTCTTGAGGTTCCACCAACCGATTCATTCTTTGTGCCAAAACAATAGCAAAAACCGAACTCACCACAGCACAACTCTCGATAAGGACCTCGTTCATGGCCGGCTTCGCGCGATCAACTGAATCGCGCTTTCGTTGACACTCTACTCCGTGTGAACTGTCCACGCCCCACGACTGATGGTTTCACTCCTGTCATGGCACGAAATCAAGCACGAAAGTGTGGCACACATTCGTGCTTACGCCCCGTGGGAACCTAGCTCGAGTCCTTCATCTAATAGTCATACTTACTTCTATTTGAATCGTTTATTACCTTCTTACTTTACCTCAAAATGTTTTATTATGGTGTGTTTCAGAGCACGTAATGCTCCGTTAATTAACATGGCAAGGATCTGGTTGGAGTGACCTTGTCATGTTCCTTTGTTACCTCTGTTGAGGCCAGAAACAGTGCGGCATTTACTAGGTAAGAATGCTGTCTCATGCAGTGTTGGAAGTTATGGTTAAGAGTAGGCGTCAGAGCGTTTTTATTTTGCTAATTGTTGGGAATCGAGGCGTTCCAGTCGAATGTCTGTACAACATAATAGTGTGTAAATACACAAACCAAATGAGAACAATACATTTGATTAGAGGTTTCTCTTTTATTTTATATTATCTCCTGGGGCGAACAATGTGTGAGATATGATGAACACACCCACCTTCAGACAAAAGTATTTTGCGCATACATTTTCCTGTGTGCGAATAATGCACTCTTATTTTCCTCCTCTTGTTGTGTTGTCTTGTATCCAATATTCCGTTCCACACTTGCTCATTACGCGTCGGTTATACCCGAAGATTTAATTCTATTATTTTTCTGTTTGTTAAAACAGACATCCCTTACGAACGTTATGCTGTTACGTTGAAAGAGATAGTATGTGTTGATTTGCAGTAAAGGATGCGAAAGTTTTTCTATTGCTTGGTTACTGGTTAATGACATGGCATCGTTCTCTTTCAGCCTTCTGTTCCCACTTGCAGTGCACTGTATAAAAGATCAGACGTAGGTGACAGTTGTCCGAAAACTCTACTGGGCTTGTAAACGGCCTAAACTTTTTTATGTGGCCTGACTGATGAAGCAGATCATCAGAAAAATGTCCACAAAATATTTTTCTTCGGACAGCAGCTTTTGGCGCGAAAACATTTTCGATCACTATCTGATCACATATCTAAAACGTATTCAAGACTAAAAAGTGTTGCACAAGGAAAACAAATGGGGATTAAACGAATAATTGAGTAAAATTTAAGATCTCAGTTAGTTCTATAAATTTCATAATCTGATTTGGTGAATGCGTAATGAGCAACATGACACAACCGATTGCCTAACAACTATCCACACCAAACCGAAAATACAATTATAAATAACAATCACTGCAACATAACCTGATAAGCAATCTCAAAACCCGTCTTCTAAACTGTGAAACATACAAAGAAAAGGAAAGGTACCTACCGTTTGGTGTTTTGAAAAAGTTTCTGCTGATTCCAGATTTGCTTCAGACAGAGCAATGTTGATTGTTGGATACAGAAATCAGTGACAGGTTCATGTTAGAATTAAATTAAGATTGGCAATTGAATATAAAAGCAAGTATGCAATAGTATTTTGGACATAGCATTCATAAGTGATTCCGCAATGTAGATAAATCTTAGAGACTATAATTAAATTTTTGGTTATTAAAGATTTAAAAAGCAATAACACATGATACATTAGGCTTACACTTCTGGTAAGTGAACATGCAGCATACTGGCCCAACATTTATGAAAGCATTAAGGAAAGAAATTTTCCATGTACATCAGAGAGCTCTGAAACCTTTAAACAAAAAGTGAACAACTCATATTGTTGCACTTACATCGACAGTTGTCTACCTGTCTTAGCAGTGTTAGGTAAGTCCGAGTACATGTGAAGGTAAGAACTGAAAATACTGCACATAAATATTATGACAATCTGTAAAATGTATGCTGCAGGCTCTCCATGATTCATGCAGCTCGCAACTTGAGACTGACCCTCAGAAAATAACCTTAAAGCCAGTCACCACACCAGTCGTCCTCAGTAACTGTTTGGAATCGAAGAGTATGATCAGAACCTGAACAGCAAACGGAAAGCCTGACAAAATAAGAATGCATAACCACAATGCTCCTCATTCAATGGGTCTGACATACAAACTACCTGGTTTTTAATCGGTATGTATTGACTACCTCCGAAGCATAACCTAGCAGACATGCCTTAACGAGACTAGACAACGACTGTAACACCATAAGTAATCGACCATCTGGTATAGAGCATCACTGTAACACACTTGCAGATCCTAACTTGTGGAAGAACGATTCATCTGGAAGTTAACCTTTTAACGAACTACTTTCATTACGTTTCTCCTGGAGTTAGACCAGTTTTGGAGCGTTCCTTGCCATGCGGCCAGCATAAGACATTCCCAACTCATTGACTAACCTTCCCTGCATACAAATAACAAACACAATACTTAGCTATCGTCTATTGTATCCAGTAATGGATTGGTAGTCTAATATCCAAATAATCAACTATGAATTCATGTGAATTTTCCAGTGTTATTTCGAACAGCTATTTGATTTATTAAAAACAATATGCTAGACAGAGTAAAATGACATGGCCTCTTCCCCACAGATAATTTTTGGGGTAAACACTGAACACACTCCTATAAATGATCAAAAATTGTGTAAGTTGTATAGATTTTTATATGGATTAATTTTTATTCAAAACAGATATGGAGAAAGTTATTGAAATACATCCATTGATCCCATGGTCACACAGAAAGAAGAAACTTGTGTATAATACAAGTTATAGTCCTGAGATTGTGAAAGGGTACATAAATACAATAGCAATTATAGTTTCTCGTCTTGTAGAGAACACAAATACTGTTTCTTGAAACTGATCCAGCGGATAGCAGAAATTTCTGTACTTTTCTTCCTCAATGTGTTACTTACACACATGATCATCTAATCTGTTAACTGTTGGGTAGTAGTTTGTTATCGAATGAGAGGAAATTATTACGTTCATCACATGATTTACAGACATTCTGCACAGTCAGTGACACATGGAAGGGGCTTCGGAGGATGTTCCTTGAACAATTGGATCTGTGGCTGTGGTATTGTGAGGTTGTCAGATGGCAGTGTTGCAGGCGGAACAGAACTTTATTGTCCTTGATGAGGATCCTCGGTGGCAGACATGACAAACAGTCATGGCTATGGTTATATGGTTGCAGTGCTGGATGTCGTTCTGGCTTATGGTGCGACATTAAAGTAATGAGAACGTTGTGAAAAAAAATATTGCTTACCGTTTTGGTCAAGTTTCGTGTTGTCTCCTTCAAAGTGGTTCGCTTCTGATTACACACACTTTCTCCAGCGCTTCTGCCACTGATGGTGATATTTTTTAATTTTCTGTAATACCCTCCAAGACCCCCGTCACAGCCTTTAGGACACGTTGTTTGAAAATGGTGTCCCTTGACCGCCGTTTTGACTATTGGAAATAGAAAAAAGTCGAAGGAGCAATATCTGGTGAATAAAGTGGCTATGGTAGTAATGATATTTGTTTTGAGGTTAAAAATTGCTGTACTGACAGAGCAGTATGGGATGGCGCATTATCGTGATGCAGAATCCAATTATCAGCTATGTTGGCATGGACACGTAGAACTCTTTTATTAAATCTTTCTAAAATTCCTTTGTAGTAATATTGGTTAACTGTTTGTCTTTATGAACAATTTTCTTGGAATCAAAGAAGCATACATGCATGAATTTCACTTTTGACTTTGACATGTGAGCTTTTTTTTGGTCTGGGTGATCCCTTTGAGCACAATTGCGAATTCTTGCGTTTTGCCTCTAGATCGTACTGGAAAAAAAACAGAAAGTAACTTTCATCACCAGTGATAACATAGCTCAACAATTCTGGATTGATTTCCGTTTGCTCTAACAGATCGTCTGCCATATTTTTCCTTTTCTCGCTGTTGTGGTGTGAGATTTTTGAGGACCGTTTTTGCACATATCTTGCTCATACCAAGTTATTCAGACATTATTAGATGAACCATTTATCAATTGATGTTCAGTTCTTCTGCAATCATTTTCACTGATAGTCTTCGATCAGATCGTACGAGCTCACGCACTCTGTCCAAGTTGACATCCATCTGTGAAATTGATGGTCATCCACCGTGGTCTTCATCTGCAACATTCATTCTCCCTTCACTAAACTTTTATGCCAATGAAAAACTTGAGCTCTTGACATAACCTCCTCTCCAAAAGCTTTCTGTAGCTTACTGTAAGTTGTCGTCGAGTTTTCACCCAATTTAACGCAAAAAGAAATGGCATTCCTTTGCGCAATATTATGGAGTCCCAATTCCATGACGAGAGACACACAAACACATGTTAACTTATTAAAAGCACAACTCACGACTGAGCAGTTGCATCGATGTGCTCCTTGGACTAGAAGCAGCTTGTAGACCAAGGTCAAAGATATTGTGCCTATGCAAGCCTGCAGGGTGGCCTTATCTTGCAAAGAAAATCAATCTCATTACTTTATTGTTGCACCTCGTATGTGTGTGTGTGTGTGTGTGTTTTGATGATAAATGTCTTACAAAAGCGAAACAAACACTTCAGCAGAATTCAGTTTATTTGTTTTGGTTACATTAACATACATACAACATACTTAACATCTTATGTGATCTCTTGATTTCACAGTACAATTTCGTCCTCATTGTTTTTAATTCAACTGACTGACCAGTTCTGAACAAGATACTTCCTTCATGACTGACCACCCTTCAGAAGACCAAACTTTGGGTCACATACAAACTTTATGTCACAAACCAATTCCTCTGATTACATCAATACTCTACACTGTTGTTAATGCAAATTCTGCACCCAGTAAATCGATTTCTGCTGAATGCACACACAGAATGTTGTATCACTTGATACAGGCTTTAAGCTTTTCAGTTCTATAAATCTTTAGCTGATGAGAAAAAATAGCAAGATATACATAGATAGAAATTCATATGTATGTAAATCAGCTACATCTAGTGAAGAAGTCTGATGAACAATTAAGGATCACACAGTTGTACATGTTCTACATTGGGAAAAGCTCCATCACTCAACATATGCCTGAAAATCATGTTATTATGTTCCCACACCCCATACTCTTACACTTAAAATGAGTGCTTCTCCTTCACTGTATCTGAGAATGAAAGTAATGTTACTACAATATGGAATATCATTTGCTCTGTACCAAATCGTGTGCCTGATATTTTGTTCAGCTTACACTCAGTGTAGAGAATTCACATAAAACTAATTTCACAAATAAGGTTATTAACATAATCGCACATCCTAAGCACCCTTGTAGGACATACTCATCCTCATTACCTATAAACAAGGACAATACAGTAAAAGATGAAATACCCACAGCTGCAGGAACTATATCTAACATAACACAAACAATGTGAGAAGATACAACATGTTTCTGCCCACAATTTCAGCACATAACTAAAGTAACATATAAAAAGATGTTGAAAGCTCTGACCAGCTGTAATTAAAAATAGGAAAACAAAACAAAATTATCTTGGGAACAGACGAAACAAAAAAGAATGAACAGATACATGGCCAAAGACAGTATGCAGAAGTAGTAGTATACGAGTCACCATGGCAGGTCTACCACAAAGGAAGAAAAAGTGTAAATGCATCATCATATTAACTTTAGTACATGGAAACATTCATTATACAGCTGAAAACCAGAAATTGGTGAACTGAAAATTTCATTCATTACATAGCTTATATCAGATCACACTTGCATCACTTTGGGGAGAAACAGATAGAAAACACTCAAAACATGTAAGATACATCTCGTCAGTTACTTCACAACTTGCTTCCACTTTACCAGTGTAGAAAATTGAAAATGTCATGTATAAATTATGCAAGTCAATATGTCATATCTTTTATTACCAATCTCTACACCTTTTTAATACCTTTGAAAAGGATACGTTCGCCATCAAACTTACAGGCAGTAAGAAAGAAAGAAACAGTATTATTACACTCACATCCACGTCCAAGTTCTTTACTAACAGTTGCCTCTAAGTAAAACTCTTGTGTTACTACTACTCTTGTGGTTAAACTTCTTTTGTCCCTCAGCTCCTTTGCACATATACAAGTGACAAACGCAATGTGGGCTCTCACACCCTGTAAAATAAGTACCCATTAGTCTCCTCCCAAACTTAAAGTGATACATGGGCATTATATAAGAGATCACTATACTGCAGCCCATATCAAACACTGGTGCAGCTCGCAGTCCTCGACCTTTTTTTATAGTAATATGCATCTAGCAGCTATCAGCAGAATACGAAAAGGTCAACTAAAGTTAAGAATTTCTCAAGAGTGTACTTGCCCTTCTTAGTAAGAAACAAAATTACTTACAAAGACAGTAATATTTTAAGATGTGCTCAATTTTAATTGATGTTGGCGAATTCGCCCACAAACTGAATAAAGGTGGCCACTAACCACAGAGGCAGACGAAGTAAATAGCGCAGCCATTGTGGGGTACGAGGATATGAGAGACTCATTGCCTTCTAGTTTGTCCTCGAGTACTGGCAACACATGGGCACTCACAATACATACAGATTATCTGCTATGGTGTAAGTTTTGACATGCAACATGGGTTGATGAATATGCATCACAGATACGATCATCATCAAATGTGGTACTTGCTTGTAGCACGAAACATGAAATTAAATTTAAGCTGTTGTAATACAACGCAACGAGTAGAAGAAAAGTGATATTAAAAACATTTAGTAAAATTTGTGATCGTGCCTCATATTGCTTAATGCATTTAAATATAGCCTTAAGCACAATTAACCTTGGTACTTAGGCGACACAACACCACTTCGCCAGGCAAATACAGTGTCATAAATTTGGAGTGGTTAAGCGTGGCAGCATTCTGAAACAGAGAAAAGTCGACATGAAATTTTCCCAATAACTCTCAGTACTTGGAGGCCGTCGACCAAATTATTGCACTTTCACTGCCGCTAAACTATTGTGGGCACATAACACACAAATCTATGTAGTTACCAATTAATGATAAGATCAGCACATATGTAGTCCAAGGTGCCGCCTCACAATGTTAGATTTAGCTCTTGTGCAAAGAGGTTTGAATGCCAGTGCCATAAATCCTATTGTCGCATGAGTGGAGAAAGGTGGAAGCTTCATCGTTGATCGACCAACAGCGCTCACTTTAATTCACTTCAAACAACAAATTAGCTGCAATTCTCCTGATAGCACCAAAATACATCAACATAACCATTATAGACATGGTCTTATTCTTTCACACACTGGCAGTTATGCAACGTAACGGTCAGTGCTATTGGACATGGTGTTATTCTTTCACACACTGACAACCACTAAACTTATTCTCAAGATCAAAGTCAAGTACACTGATTGCAAAAGAAGTACACTCACACATGCATGGGATAGATCAAGGGTAGGAAACAGCAAGGAAAAAGGAGGGAAAATATGTATTGTGACATATGAATTGACCTTGTATTCGCCATGTACATCATATAGAGTCAATATATGACCCTGATGGAATCTTAATTTCATATCATGTTCATATTTGTCCTCACTGTTTACCCACGCTGGCTCAGTCGTAGAGCAAACAAAACGCCTTTCACATGATTTACTCATGTTATATAGATCCTGAGACCACCACTTGCATAATCATTTGTGTACATAAAAGGACAGACGCATAGCTTCATCCAGACAACTAAATTAGGGTACCATCAGAATACAGTATTTAAGAAAATGTAAAAATCGACAACTTGTCAGATCAGGCTTACAAATATCTTATACAAAGACTGGTCTGTGTTGTAAAATACTTTGTTTATTCACAGGAAACCATCATCGAATGAAATATCAAGTACGGCTAAACATATCTGGTACATGTACTGAATCTCGCTGTATAGATAATTACCACTTATGATCTTATCTTAATGTTCCAGACTCATAAGGAATAAAAAATTATCATCATATCACAAAATATTCGGATAAATGCAGTGCTGCTAAATCAAAATATTCATCAAAAGCACTTGAGAAACGATGGTACCTATACAAGCTTTTCTAACTCGGTATACCAGTAATAACTCTGTGTGCCACTACACACTTACCAGGGCCTAACTCAGTTGGGGTGGGGTAGGCCTCCAAAAAATTTCTCACTAATGACTCTTTCGTTGCGTCTTCCCTCCACCCAGTTGGTACGCAGCGCATCTTATGATTGTGGTTACGCTGAGTGTTCAAAAGTACCCAGACACCTGTTAGTGGACATTAATACGGGATGGGTCCTCTCTTCGCCTTTTAGACGGCTTCAGTTCCGCTACGGAAAAAATCTAATAAGTCGTCGGAGAGTCTATGGAGGAATGGCAACATATTCTGCCTCAAGAGCCGAAGACCAGAGAAAGTAGTGATGTTGGACGCTGGAAATTGCAGCTAGATCGACGTTCCAACTCATCCAAAGGTGTTCCATTCCCTTGTGGTTGGGACTCTGGGAGGGCCAGTCCTTCTCAGTAATGTTATTGTCGACAAGCCATAGCCACACAGATGTTCCTTCGTGACAGAGTGCCTTATCATGCTGACGCAAACAACAATCGCCTCCTAAGTGTTGCTATACTGTGGGGATGACACATTGCTCTAAAATGTGTTCATACTCTTCCGTATTTAGCGTTTTCTTAAGTCCAAGATGGAGATCAGAGCCTAAAGTTGAAAAACACTCCCATACCGTACGTAATATGACCCCCTGGGTTGGCATTGCACACGATGGTAGGTAATTATCTCTAGACAGTCGTCAGATCCAAATCCTTCCAGCGAACTATAACCAGATATACGTAGCGTAATTCATCAGTCCAGGTCACACGTTTCCAGTAATCCACCCTCCAGCTGCGTCACTCTTTATACCATCTCAGGTGTTGCTTGACTAAAGAAATGTGTTTCTTATGTGAAACTTCTCGGCCGTTGCACCCTGCTGTTCTTAACCCCATACGCACAGCCACTGTGCTAGTTGGACTACTGGTAGCAGTTTGGAATTCACGAGTAGATTTCTCCCACTGGTTTCGTACGATTTTGTAGAATCACCGTCCGGACTGTTGAGCGGTCACTGTTTTCGAGTACGTGAGGTATGCCGGGCGTTGGTTTTGTTGTGATTGTTCGTTTTCGTTCGCGTTTCACAGTGATTTCACAATCAATGGGCTTGGGTGGCTTTAGGACGGAAATGTCCCTGATAGATCTCTTTCTCAGACGATATTCAAAGACTAGGAGACACTGACTCTCCTGAGCGACCCATACTTCTATTACGACTTCCCTACTGACAACACAATATACCACACCACGTTTTAAATGGTGGGTAGCGCATCTTGTGACATTTAGTGGTTAATTGTGGATTTATTAGGGGTATCCGGATATCTTTTATCTGACAGTGTATGTAGAGTGATTCTTTTCCACCGCGTACAAACTCTGTGGATTGATCAATGAGAGGATACAGAACTAAAAAGATCTAATGGTGTCCGCAAATGCATGCTTTCCATGACAGAGATCATTTTTTCAGTCATACATTGTTACAGAGACTTAGATCTAACACGCGCTTCACCACGCAGCTACAGTTACAGCATGCATAGTTTCCTCCTACAGGGTGGTACGGACCTCATACGCCATGCCCTAGCGCCATCTTCTGTCATAGTAATTACTAACGTTGTGTCTGATTCACTTTTCTTGCTGGGTCACCTTGAATTTGATGTGATACAGCATTGTACACAATGGTTCCTTCCGTATTCGGATCGAGGGCTTGCCGTGATGGTGTTTACTTACGGAAAGGAAAATGGCAATGGGCGGCGAGTAGCATGTTTGTATCAGGAGACCTGTCCCCGCCAACAACAACCACAGCATTCAATGTTTGCAGCAGTGTTTCGCCGTTTTTCTAGGACACGGTCGCTTCAGCAAATGGGAAAACATGAACGACATTCCCGAAATGTTTAGACACCAGACTTGGTGGAAAATGTGATTAACACTGTGGCAGGCGAGCACCGTGTCAGTACCAGGCAGTTGGCCAGCCAGTACAGGGTAAGCCAGATGACCGTGTGGAACGTTCTTATCACTTACAGCATGTGCAAGGCTCAATACAGACAGACTTTCCACGCTGGGACCAGTTTTGTCACTGGCCTCTTCACCAGGAAACCACGATTCCGAGATTCGTCTCATCCATCCTATTCACAGATGAGGCCAACTTTATGCAGAGTGGTATCTTCACATTTGGGATAGTACACAGAACTCCCATGGTATGGTGACAACGAATCATCAGCAACGGTCCAGTCGGAGCGTGTGGGCCAGGGTAATTGGCGACCATATTTTGTGACCAGTCTTTCTTCAAGCCGCCAAACAGGCCGGAAATATCGGCGTTTCCTGCGGGTGACTTCGCATCCCCTGTTGGAAAGCATTCCATTGAAGATTCGAAGCGTTATGTGGCTGCTGCATGATGGTACTCCAGCCCACTTCACCTTTAACGTCTGCAGGCATCTCAATTGTGTCTTCCCTGGTCGATATATCGGAGCAGGGGGTCCAGTTTCCTCTCATCGACCAATCACTAGAGTTTGTACATGGGGGGAAAATCACCCTATATTACAGAGATATCAATAGAAAGAATGGTATCGAATTGTTGGCTTGGAGGCCGGGGATGCTCTGTTTAGCCCTCTAATTGTGAAGGTTTTGTATTTTCTTGTACAGTGGTGCTTATCCTCTGTGGTATGCGACGGTTGGGCCTCAACTCTTGTTTGTCGATTTTAGGTCACACAATGAGGAGTGCAAGTACTTTTATGTATCAGTTGACAATTAAATTGCAGGGAGAGGGGGAAATCCGATATCTTCACATATTTAAGGCTTTCGAATAGCTGCCAAACAAGAGGTTAGAGTTTGCTTTCGACAGGTGAATGCCTGTCAGCAGTGCCATATAACCTGACTGCACAAGATACTGCAAATTGGGAGTTTCTATAGAATATTGGCGTAACAAAAAATAGCGCCCCCTTGCTAAGGAAATAACGGACTTGAAAACGTCAGCCATCACAAGATTCGAACCAGGTACCCCTCCAAGTCAAGCGCCATCACACAAGTGTGTATCAGCAAGGTCTGTTGTGGAGGCGGGTTTTTGAATACAGAGACTTCCAGCGCGTGCTGTTAGCATTACTCTTACACTACTGGCCATTAAAATTGCTACAACGAGAAGAAATGCAGATGATAAACGGGTATTCATTGGACAAATACATTATACTAGAATTGACATGTGGATACATTTTCACGCAATTTGGGTGCATAGATCCTGACAAATCAGAACCCAGACCAACCACCTCTGGCAGTAATAACGACCTTGATACGCCTGGATATTGAACCAAACAGAGCTTGGATGACGTGTACATGTACAGCTGCCCATTCAGCTTCAACACGATACCACAGTTCATCAAGAGTTGTGAATGGCGTATTGTGACGAGCCAGTTGCTCTGCCAGCATTGACCAGACGTTTTCAATTAGTGAGAAATCTGGAGAATGTGTGGCCAGGGCAGCAGTCGCCATCACGCCGGGTGATGCTCCAGTATGGCGATGACGAATACACGCTTCCAATGTGCGTTCACCGCCATGTCGCCAAACACGGATGCGACCATCATGATGCTGTAAACGGAACCTGGATTCATCCGAAAAAATGACGTTTTGCCATTCGTGCACCTAGGTTCGTCGTTGAGTACACCATCGCAGGCGCTCCTGTCTGCGATGCAGCATCAAGGGTAACCGCAGCCATGGCCTCTGAGATGATAGCCCATGCTGCTTCAAACGTCGTCGAACAGTTCGTGCAGATGGTTGTTGTCTTGCAAACGTCCCCATCTGTTGACTCAGGGATCGAGACGTGGCTGGACGATCCGTTACAGCCATGCGGATAAGATGCCTGTCGTCTCGACTGCTAGTGATACGAGGCCGTTGGGATCCAGCACGGCGTTCCGTATTACCCTCCTGAACCCACCGATTCCATATTCTGCTAACAGTAATTTGATCTGGACTAACTTGAGTAGCAAAGTGCCGATACGATTAATTGCAGTCGCGATTGGCCACAATCCGACCTTTATCAAAGTCGGAAAGGTGATGGTGCATATTTCTCCTCCTTACCCGAGGTATCACAACAACGTTCCACCAAGCAACGCCGGTCAACTGCTGTTTGTGTATGAGAAATCGATCGGAAAATTTCCTCATGTCAGCACGTTGTAGGTGTCGCCACAGGTGCCAACCTTGTGTGAATGCTCTGAAAAGATAATCATTTGCATATCACATCTTCATCCTGTCGGTTAAATTGCGCGTCTGTAGCACGTCATCTTCGTGGTGTAGCAATTTTAATGGCCAGTAGTGTTTTTCAATACACCTCACGTAGAAGGAGACAACATTGTGGCTTAATAGTGATAGTGAGTATGTGCAGGCCACTTTGCCGCCTCACGAAGAGCTACATCCTTGCGAGCTGTGTAACCATTTCCTCAAGTCTCGGGGCATTAATGGCGCATCAGAAGTAACAAAAGCGTGAACCAAATAAACGTATATGCTGCAGAAAGGATGTAAAGGCATCATTTTTCCCGACAGGCGCATCACGCACGCGGGCGTGGATTTTGATAGCTTCGAGAACGGACTCATAATTTAGACTGCGGGAACTATTTTGAGGCGGGCGGCTGCCGGTGTGTCCAAACAGCGTTTATAACTCGTTTACAGCCGCGTCACGTCAGACGAGCTCCCGGAGCGGCAGGGTGCGGCAAGCGAGGTATTTACGGCCCGGCGACAAATGTCTGCGTATCCCGCGCCGTGCGAAAACCGCCAGTCAGGCGCTCCGTGCTCTGCACTGCGTTCCGCGTGGGAACAGCGCTGCATTATGACGTCATTGTACGTTTACCTCGCCTTCATCTACCCTGCGGCGACAAAAATCGTGGGATGGCGATAAGCACGTATACAGATGGCGGTAGAATCGCGCTCACGAGATATAAAAGGGTAGCGCATTGACGGAGATTTTATTTATGCTCAGGTGATTCATGCGAAAGTGTTGCTGCCGGGAATTAACAGACGTTGAACGCGGAATAGTAGTTGGAGTTAGAGGCATGGCATATTCTGTTCCCGAAACCCTTAGCGAATTAATTTGGATGAGATGCACAGTGTCAAGAGTGTTCCAGAAATACCAAACTCCAGGCATTATCTCTCACCACGGACAACGCACGTGCCGACGACCTTCAATTAACGACTGAGAGCAGCTGCATTTGCGTAGAGTTGTCAGAGCTATGAGACAAGCAGCAGTGCATGAATAAACCGCAAAATTCGATGTGGGGCGTACGACGAATGTCTCCATTAGAGCAGTGCAGCGAAATCTGGCGTTAATGGGCTACGCCAGCAGACGACCGACGCGAGTGCTGTTGCTTATAGCAACGTCTCTCTTTGAGTCATATCGGTTGGACCCTTTGCTACTGGAAAAATGTGATCTTGTCGGATGAGTCTTGATTTCAGTTGGTAAGAGTTGGTGGTAGGGTTCGAGTGTGGCGCAGATCCCACGAAGCGATGGACCCAAGATGTCAACAAGGCACTGTGCAAGCTGATGGTGGTTCCATAATGGTGTGGGCTGTGTTTACATGAAATGGACTGGGTCGTCTGGTCCAACTGAACCGATCATTGACAGGAAATAGTTATGTTCGGCTACTTGGACACCACGTGCAGCCATTCATGGACTTCATTTTCCCAAACAATGATGGAATTTTTACGGATACCAACGGTCCACATCATCGGGCCATAATTGATTGCGTGTTGTTTGAAGAACATTCTGGACATATCGAGCGAATGATTCGGCCACGCGGATCGCCCAACATGAATCCCATCGGTCATCTATGACACATAATCAAGAGGTCAGTTCGTTCTCAAAATCCTGAACCGGCAACACTTTCGCAGTTATGGACGGCTACAGAGGCAGCATGGCTTAGTACTTGTGCAGGGGACTTTCAACGACTTGTAGAGCCCGCGCTGTGTCGAGTTGCTAACTAAGCCAAGCGCAAGGTCCGACACGATATCAGGAGGTATTCCATGATTATTGTCACACCTGTGTACAAATACATGTTTCACTGTTATCTGCCTATGTAGCCATATATGTAGGAACTACATTGTGTGAACTAAAGTATCCAGACACTTATTGGTGAACAATTTTACGACCTGCGCCCATCCTTCGCGTCTGTGAGAGCTTGAACTCTGCTGCGGGAAATTTAATTTAAATGTCTGCAGGTCTGTGGAGGACTGGCAGCCTGTGTTTCTTCGAGAGCCGAAAGCGGAGAAGGTCGGCATGACGAAAGCTGGGGTCTGGACCGAAGGCGACGTTTTAACTGATTGCATAGGTTTTCCCTCTTTTTGCAAACGAAATTCACTAGCAATAATTTTACAAACTATTGTGCATATTGCTATTACAACAAAAAATTAACATTTGGAAGAATAATACAAATTTTGCCTTATGAGGTATTTGGAGTTCCCTTCATCAACTAAATGAAAGCTTGACACTTTGGAATACCTCGTTCTAAACCGACCATTATTGCAACCTCGTTATTTTTCCTTCTTCTCCCTTTCTTGCCCTCCTCCTTCCTCTTTCTCTTCTTCTTAGTATGGTGGTGTGGTTGTTCTGTTTAGTCAATGGCTACACAGTTCTGCAAAAGATTTTACGACGTCTCATTGTT